>NC_092343.1:227647500-227947500 GCF_046630445.1 Rutidosis leptorrhynchoides
CTCCGGTAATGAAATAAATTGAATCGGAGAGGATTCGGTAATTGAATCCATTAGTTTCCGTTAAAATCAAAAAGTTAACTGGAATATCAACTCCGTTATGAACTAATATGCTTCTGGGGGTTGAGGAAAAAATTTGACATTTTCCAAAATTTTTCGGCAAATTCCGTTTGAAATCGGGCGTTTTCGGGTGGTTATTGGGGCCGAAAAATTTTCGATCGAGAAAATTTAAATCTCGCGTAAAAATGTTCTTTTTAGTCCATAGGGAAAAATAAATTTTACTCACGTATTCTTGCCTTTTTTTATTAATAAAAGACAGGGCCGAGTTTTTGTTGTAACCGGGTCGTGGGCTAATGGATGGTTCAAGTGGCTAAATGGATGGTTCAAGTGGTTAAATGGATGAGTGAGGTGGGTGGTTCATTGGCGGATGGTTCAAGGGAGTGAAGGGTTCAAGGAATGAAAGGAGGTTCAACAGGTGAGGGGTTCAAGGTTCAAGGGGTCATAATGAACCTTGTCCACTAACATGTCCACATTCATTCTGATTAGTTTTGTTGGATAGAGTGGGAACAAATGGGACTAGTAGCTGACACCTTTATGTACCAGGTGGGATCCACAAAAACTTCACAAAATTGCATTAATGCCATCGGCTTTTTGCTACTTGCTGGAACTGTTTCTTCTTCACTTGATTTTTGAGCACTTTTTTTTTCACCATTTTTTTCAAACAACAGGGATTTCAGGCTGAAAGGTTTTCGAGCACCCATTTTTTGAGCATCATGTATTTGAATACCTGCAAGTGAAGAACAGAAAGTGGCGGCCGGAGGTGGTTTTATGGTGGTTGATGGCGGCTATCATGGTAACAAGCTCAAAACACCACAAAACTTCACCAAAATTTGCAGGATGCTTCCTTGGAACCCTTTTAACATAACCTCATTCATGGATTTCTCATAAACACAACTAAGAACATGAATTAAATCGAAATCAGTGGGTATATTTTGAAAACAAAAAAATCACGGATCTCCCTTGTTGTTTCGAATCCGAACCTGAAATTTGAAACGCACAATCACGAGATGATTACCAAGCTTTCCTTTTAAACACAATTCCCAGATTTGCTCAAAATCTCATAATCCAGTAAGTCAATTTTTTTTAATTATTTTTTTTTCAGTTTCTAGATCTGTAGATTTGTTTAGTGTTTCACCTTGAAAAGCAAAACCCCCAAAACAAAACGAAGATGAAGATGAGATGATTTTTTATTTTATGTTATTTCTACCAACAGATAATCAAAAAGATGATTTTGTGTTTTTGGATAAAAAATAAAAAATCTCAGATCTAGAAAATTTCGATTTTTTTTTTTGAACAAATTATAGATTTGAGATAAGAATCAGTAATAGTTGTTTGGATAAGAAAAAGTGAGATTATGATGATAAGATTCTGTTAAAAAGTTAGATTGGGTGGTGTTTTTGGATTAAAAGAATTCAAACATAAACAGGTTTTTGGAATAGAATTGAGGTTTGATAAGATAAAACACCCACTCTTGATACCAATTGTTAGTCCCTAAAACATGAATGTGTATGAATATTGATGAACATGATAGGAATGTTGAGAGTGTCAACAAGTCAACCCTTCATTTATTATCATGTGGCTCAAATGGGGCAAGCACTTGACAAAGGGAGCATTGGGCTCATATATATATCCACATATATAAGACCCACATTACATGGCTAGGAAACATAATCTGGCTCATTTTAGGGTGTCAACAATCTCCCCCCGTGAGATAGATTATGTTTCAAATTGTTAGTTCTAATTCTTGCTAAGTTCGATCAGATTAGTAAGTGTAAGTGAGTTTAGTGGTTAAGAACAAGTATTATGATGATAAGGTTGAGAGATAGATACTTGCAAATGGTGAAATGTGTAATAACTCAACTAAAGAGTAAAATGGGTGGGAGGTTGTTTTATATACTAGCAACCTCCTTTAGTTACAAGGATGATAAAATACATTTACCATGGTTAAAAATGCTAGCTAACAATTACATAGTTACTATTACATCAATACTAACTAAAACCACATGCCACATATAATAGACAATATTCATTGTCAACAATCTCCCCCTTGGCATGGAGTTTTCAAACAGTGTTGATTGTCAACAATTTTCCCTTTGTCAACAGTCTTCCCCTTGATTATCAGCATTTAGTCCTTGGCATGGGGTTTCCAAAAGATGTAACCCTCCCTGGATCATTCTCTTACAGTTTCTTGTGCAGCCTTCTTATGGACATTGATTTCGGTTTGAAGCTATGAAGCTTTTATTGCTATCAGCTTTGAACACGAACTTTTACACATCAGATGAGTTGATCTGGGAGTGTTATGGTTGATTTGTTCTGTCTTCTTCTTTAATTCGGGCAGGCGATGGGGTCTTGATCTTTGACTTTCGACCATCTTTGTGAATTGAAAGTAGCTTGATATGATCTTGTGTAAACATCTTTTGCTCCCCCTCAAATGCTGAGTCGTCTTTTCATGATCATGATTGGTTTGATTTTGACCCGTGTTTCTTTTTCTTCGCATGATGAATATGGTGTACCGTGTTCAGCACGTGTAGCATGAATATGGAATCCCGTGTTCATCGCAAAACAGCAGGGAGAGCATATATGATTATCATTAGAGAGGGAACGTGTGTAGTGACCCGAACTTTTCCATGTTTATATATATTAATTGAGATTGATATTTACATGATTAAATGTTTCCAACATGTTAAGCAATCAAACTTGTTAAGACTTGATTAATTGAAATAGGTTTCATATAGACAATTGACTACCCAAGTTGACCGGTGATTCACGAACGTTAAAACTTGTAAAAACTATATGATGACATATATATGGTTATATATATAGTTAACATGATATTATGATAAGTAAACATATCATTAAGTATATTAACAATGAACTACATATGTAAAAACAATACTACTAACTTAATGATTTTGAAACGAGACATATATGTAACGATTATCGTTGTAACGATTATCGTTGTAACGTCATTTAATGTATATATATCATATTAAGAGATATTCGTACATCATAATATCATGATAATATAATAATTTAAAATCTCTTTTGATATTATAAACATTGGGTTAACAACATTTAACAAGATCGTTAACCTAAAGGTTTCAAAACAACATTTACATGTAACGACTAACGATGACTTAACGACTCAGTTAAAATGTATATACATGTAGTGTTTTAATATGTATTCATACACTTTTGAAAGACTTCAAGACACTTATCAAAATACTTCTACTTAACAAAAATGCTTACAATTACATCCTCGTTCAGTTTCATCAACAATTCTACTCGTATGCACCCGTATTCGTACTCGTACAATACACAGCTTTTAGATGTATGTACTATTGGTATATACACTCCAATGATCAGCTCTTAGCAGCCCATGTGAGTCACCTAACACATGTGGGAACCATCATTTGGCAACTAGCATGAAATATCTCATAAAATTACAAAAATATGAGTAATCATTCATGACTTATTTACATGAAAACAAAATTACATATCCTTTATATCTAATCCATACACCAACGACCAAAAACACCTACAAACACTTTCATTCTTCAATTTTCTTCATCTAATTGATCTCTCTCAAGTTCTATCTTCAAGTTCTAAGTGTTCTTCATATATTCTACAAGTTCTAGTTACATAAAATCAAGAATACTTTCAAGTTTGCTAGCTCACTTCCAATCTTGTAAGGTGATCATCCAACCTCAAGAAATCTTTGTTTCTTACAGTAGGTTATCATTCTAATACAAGGTAATAATCATATTCAAACTTTGGTTCAATTTCTATAACTATAACAATCTTATTTCAAGTGATGATCTTACTTGAACTTGTTTTCGTGTCATGATTCTGCTTCAAGAACTTCGAGCCATCCAAGGATCCGTTGAAGTTAGATCCATTTTTCTATTTTCCAGTAGGTTTATTCAAGGAACTTAAGGTAGTAATGATGTTCATAACATCATTCGATTCATACATATAAAGCTATCTTATTCGAAGGTTTAAACTTGTAATCACTAGAACATAGTTTAGTTAATTCTAAACTTGTTCGCAAACAAAAGTTAATCCTTCTAACTTGACTTTTAAAATCAACTAAACACATATTCTATATCTATATGATATGCTAACTTAATGATTTAAAACCTGGAAACACGAAAAACACCGTAAAACCGGATTTACGCCGTCGTAGTAACACCGCGGGCTGTTTTGGGTTAGTTAATTAAAAACTATGATAAACTTTGATTTAAAAGTTGTTATTCTGGGAAAATGATTTTTATTATGAACATGAAACTATATTCAAAAATTATGGTTAAACTCAAAGTGAAAGTATGTTTTCTAAAATGGTCATCTAGACGTCGTTCTTTCGACTGAAATGACTACCTTTACAAAAACGACTTGTAACTTATTTTTCCGACTATAAACCTATACTTTTTCTGTTTAGATTCATAAAATAGAGTTCAATATGAAACCATAGCAATTTGATTCACTCAAAACGGATTTAAAATGAAGAAGTTATGGGTAAAACAAGATTGGATAATTTTTCTCATTTTAGCTACGTGAAAATTGGTAACAAATCTATTCCAAACATAACTTAATCAACTTGTATTGTATATTATGTAATCTTGAGATACCATAGACATGTATACAATGTTTCGACCTATCATGTCGACACATCTATATATATTTCGGAACAACCATAGACACTCTATATGTGAATGTTGGAGTTAGCTATACAGGGTTGAGGTTGATTCCAAAATATATATAGTTTGAGTTGTGATCAATACTGAGATACGTATACACTGGGTCGTGGATTGATTCAAGATAATATTTATCGATTTATTTCTGTACATCTAACTGTGGACAACTAGTTGTAGGTAACTAACGAGGACAGCTGACTTAATAAACTTAAAACATCAAAATATATTAAAAGTGTTGTAAATATATTTTGAACATACTTTGATATATATGTATATATTGTTATAGGTTCGTGAATCAACCAGTGGCCAAGTCTTACTTCCCGACGAAGTAAAAAAATCTGTGAAAGTGAGTTATAGTCCCACTTTTAAAATCTAATATTTTTGGGATGAGAATACATGCAGGTTTTATAAATGACTTACAAAATAGACACAAGTACGTGAAACTACATTCTATGGTTGAATTATCGAAATCGAATATGCCCCTTTTTAAGTCTGGTAATCTAAGAATTAGGGAACAGACACCCTAATTGACGCGAATCCTAAAGATAGATCTATCGGGCCCAACAAGCCCCATCCAAAGTACCGGATGCTTTAGTACTTCGAAATTTATATCATATCCCAAGGGTGTCCCGGAATGATGGGGATATTCTTATATATGCATTTTGTTAATGTCGGTTACCAGGTGTTCACCATATGAATGATTTTTATCTCTATGTATGGGATGTGTATTGAAATATGAAATCTTGTGGTCTATTATTATGATTTGATATATATAGGTTAAACCTATAACTCACCAACATTTTTGTTGACGTTTTAAGCATGTTTATTCTCAGGTGATTATTAAGAGCTTCCGCTGTCGCATACTTAAATAAGGACGAGATTTGGAGTCCATGCTTGTATGATATTGTGTAAAAACTGCATTCAAGAAACTTATTTTGTTGTAACATATTTGTATTGTAAACCATTATGTAATGGTCGCGTGTAAACAGGATATTTTAGATTATCATTATTTGATAATCTACGTAAAGCTTTTTAAACCTTTATTGATGAAATAAAGGTTATGGTTTGTTTTAAAATGAATGCAGTCTTTGAAAAACGTCTCATATAGAGGTCAAAACCTCGCAACGAAATCAATTAATATGGAACGTTTTTAATCAATAAGAACGGGACATTTCAGTTGGTATCAGAGCGTTGGTCTTAGAGAACCAGAATTTTGCATTAGTGTGTCTTATCTAGTTTGTTAGGATGCATTAGTGAGTCTGGACTTCGACCGTGTTTACTGGAAAAATGATTGCTTAACAAATTTTGTTGGAAACTATATATTTTTAACATGTGAATATTATGTGATATATTAATCTCTTAACGCGTTTGATATTATGTGATAGATGTCTACCTCTAGAACAAGTCCCATTGACTCGCCTAATAATAATGAAGAGTCAAATGTAAATTGGAATGATTCGTGGACTGATTCATAAGTTCCCGAAGAGGAACCGGAAGAAGAGTCGGAACCGGAAGAAGAATCGGAACCGGAAGAAGAATCGGAACCGGATGAAGAAATAGAACTGGTGGGGGAAATAATAAAATGGTTAAGTAAAAGAAAATCCTCAACCAACCGACCAAGGTTAATTATGGTCAATGGTGTTTCCGCCAAGGAAGCAAAATATTGGGAGGATTACCAATTCTCCGATGAATCGGATTCCGACGAGAATTCCAATGATGTTATAGAAATTACCCCAACTGAATTTAAAAAGGCAAAAGAAAATAATAAGGGAAAGGGCATAAAAATAGAGAAATCTAATTCCAACCCCGATGAACTTTATATGTATCGTCAACCCCCGAAGTCCTTAAGTTGTAACAATGACTCGGGAACCTCTAAACCACCAGGTTTTTCTAAACCAATGTGGACAACGACGGCTCGTATTAGGGGAACATCATATATCCCTAGAAACTTGGCAAAACGAACGAAAACCGAAGAAGAAGAAACGAGCGAGTCGGAATAAGATAGTTGTATTCGTGTGGTGTAATATATGTAATATAGTGTTCTTATGCTTTATGATATATGTAAAAATTTCTTGTATTAATAAGTATTTTTTTATGAATCTAACTCTTGTCTATTTTACAGTTTAAAAACACAAAATGGATAGACAACCTAATATTTTAAGAGACCTACCCGGAGACATGATTGATGAAATCTTGTCTAGAGTCAGCCAGAATTCCTCGGCACAACTATTTAAGGCGAGATCAGTTTGTAAGACATTCGAAGAACGTTCCAAGAATGTCTTGGTTTATAAGAGACTTTCGTTTGAAAGATGGGGGATAGCACATTGGGAAACCCATAAGTTACGATGTGTTTACTTTGACGCATATATTGCGGGGAACCCAAATGCTATTTTACGCAACGGGTTAAGAAATTATTTTGACTCAATATATCCGAATATTGGACTTCGTGATTTAGAAAAAGCGGCTAACATGCAACATAAAGAAGCATGTTATGCTTACGGATTAGTAATGTTCGCTTCTCACCAAAGTGAGAACAAGAACATCGGGCTACAACTATTAAATAAAACGTTCCCACAAGTGACGGAGTCGGTAATTGTGGTAAGAAATGAGGTTTTTAGATTGTTACGGGACTGTTGGACATTACGTAACCCTCGTTCCTTTGACGACGTTACAACACGCTGTCTTATCAACGGCCATAACGGTTATGTTCCACAAGACCAAGGATGGGAAGTAGTCCTAGTAAAACCAGAATGCATGACTTGTTTCTGGACGTATGAATTACGTGTCTTTATTGCCTTTGCTGAACGACTTGTGTACTAGCTAGAATTATCTTCACAACTATCTTGTATCAAAGTTATTGTGTGCTATATTTCATGCTTTATGTAAAATAAGCGGTATTGTAAGTTTGTAAAATATTGTATAAAAGTTTGAACGCGAAATATTATTATAATCAGTTTTTCCTATAGAATTGTAGTAGTTGAATTGTATATTAGCTACTAAGTATGAACTTAACGGGTAGGTACTACCCGAATTTAAACTTATAAAACGCTAATATGAAGAAAAAGCTTTTATAAATGAGTTCATATTATGCTACGAAATACTATTAACTACTCTTAATATTCTGTATGATTAACTTGTTCCATTTGACTATTTTGAAGGAAATGGCACCGACTACTCGACACACCGTGAATATGAATGAAGAGGAATTCCGTACTTTTCTAGCTTCAAACATAGCCGCAGTACAGGCTGCGCTACATACCAACAATAACCTTGGATCTAGCAGTACAGGAAATCGTGTAGGATGCACCTACAAAGAATTCACTGCCTGCAAACCTTTAGAATTTGATGGAACCGAAGGACCGATCGGATTAAAACGGTGGACCGAGAAGGTCGAATCGGTGTTTGCCATAAGTAAGTGTACTGAAGAGGACAAAGTGAAGTACGCTACGCATACCTTCACAGGTTCTGCGTTAACATGGTGGAATACCTATCTAGAGCAAGTGGGACAAGACGATGCGTACGCACTACCGTGGTCAGCATTCAAGCACTTGATGAACGAGAAGTACCGTCCCAGAACCGAGGTCAATAAACTCAAGACAGAACTTAGAGGGTTACGAACCCAAGGATTTGATATTACCACGTACGAAAGACGATTCACAGAATTGTGCCTATTATGTCCGGGAGCATTCGAAGATGAGGAAGAGAAGATCGACGCGTTTGTGAAAGGATTACCGGAAAGAATCCAAGAAGATATAAGTTCACACGAGCCCGCCTCCATACAACAGGCATGTAGAATGGCTCACAAACTAGTGAACCAGATTGAAGAAAGAATTAAAGAACAGACTGCTGAAGAGGCCAATGTGAAGCAAGTCAAAAGAAAGTGGGAGGAAAACGGTGATAAGAATCACCAATACAACAACAACAGCAATTACAACAATAATCGCAACAATTATCCCAACAATCGCAACATCAATCGCAACTACAACAAACGGCCCAACAACAACAACAACAACAACAACAACAACAACTACAACAATCATCCCAAAAACAATAATAACCGCAACAACAACAACAACAACAATCAGAAGCAGCTATGCCAAAGGTGTGAAAGTATCACTCGGGGTTTTGCACCAAATTTTGCAACAAGTGTAAAAGAAATGGTCATAGCGCGGCGAAGTGTGAGGTCTACGGACCAGGGGTTAATAGAATGAATGGAACAAATGGTGTCGGAACGAGTAATGGCGGAGCAAGTAGTGTCGGAGCAAGTTATGCCAATGTAGTTTGTTATAAATGTGGAAAACCGGGCCACATTATTAGAAATTGCCCGAACCAGGAGAACACGAATGGACAAGGCCGCGGAAGAGTTTTCAATATTAATGCGGCAGAGGCACAGGAAGACCCGGAGCTTGTTACGGGTACGTTTCTTATTGACAATAAATCTGCTTACGTTTTATTTGATTCGGGTGCAGATAGAAGCTATATGAGTAGAGATTTTTGTGCTAAATTAAGTTGTCCATTGACGCCTTTGGATAGTAAATTTTTACTCGAATTAGCAAATGGTAAATTAATTTCAGCAGATAATATATGTCGGAATCGAGAAATTAAACTGGTTAGCGAAACATTTAAGATTGACTTGATACCAGTAGAGTTAGGGAGTTTTGATGTGATAATCGGTATGGACTGGTTGAAAGAAGTGAAAGCAGAGATCGTTTGTTACAAAAATGCAATTCGCATTATACGAGAAAAAGGAAAACCCTTAATGGTGTACGGAGAAAAGGGCAACACGAAGCTACATCTTATTAGTAATTTGAAGGCACAAAAACTAATAAGAAAAGGTTGCTATGCTGTTCTAGCACACGTCGAGAAAGTACAAACTGAAGAAAAGAGCATCAATGATGTTCCCGTCGCAAAAGAATTTCCCGATGTATTTCTGAAAGAATTACCGGGATTACCACCACATCGATCCGTTGAATTTCAAATAGATCTTGTACCAGGAGCTGCACCAATAGCTCGTGCTCCTTACAGACTCGCACCCAGAGAGATGAAAGAACTGCAAAGCCAATTACAAGAACTTTTAGAGCGTGGTTTCATTCGACCAAGCACATCACCGTGGGGAGCTCCTGTTTTGTTTGTCAAGAAGAAAGATGGTACATTCAGGTTGTGTATCGACTACCGAGAGTTGAACAAACTTACCATCAAGAACCGCTACCCACTACCGAGAATCGACGACTTATTTGATCAACTACAAGGCTCGTCTGTTTATTCAAAGATTGACTTACGTTCCGGGTATCATCAAATGCGGGTGAAAGAAGATGATATTCCAAAGACTGCTTTCAGAACACGTTACGGTCATTACGAGTTTATGGTCATGCCGTTTGGTTTAACTAATGCACCAGCTGTGTTCATGGACCTTATGAACCGAGTGTGTGGACCATACCTTGACAAGTTTGTCATTGTTTTCATTGATGACATACTTATTTACTCAAAGAATGACCAAGAACACGGTGAACATTTGAGAAAGGTGTTAGAAGTATTGAGGAAGGAAGAATTGTACGCTAAATTTTCAAAGTGTGCATTTTGGTTGGAAGAAGTTCAATTCCTCGGTCACATAGTGAACAAAGAAGGTATTAAGGTGGATCCGGCAAAGATAGAAACTGTTGAAAAGTGGGAAACCCCGAAAACTCCGAAACACATACGCCAGTTTTTAGGACTAGCTGGTTACTACAGAAGGTTCATCCAAGACTTTTCCAGAATAGCAAAACCCTTGACTGCATTAACGCATAAAGGGAAGAAATTTGAATGGAATGATGAACAAGAGAAAGCGTTTCAGTTATTGAAGAAAAAGCTAACTACGGCACCTATATTGTCATTGCCTGAAGGGAATGATGATTTTGTGATTTATTGTGACGCATCAAAGCAAGGTCTCGGTTGTGTATTAATGCAACGAACGAAGGTGATTGCTTATGCGTCTAGACAATTGAAGATTCACGAACAAAATTATACGACGCATGATTTGGAATTAGGCGCGGTTGTTTTTGCATTAAAGACTTGGAGGCACTACTTATATGGGGTCAAAAGTATTATATATACCGACCACAAAAGTCTTCAACACATATTTAATCAGAAACAACTGAATATGAGGCAGCGTAGGTGGATTGAATTGTTGAATGATTACGACTTTGAGATTCGTTACCACCCGGGGAAGGCAAATGTGGTAGCCGATGCCTTGAGCAGGAAAGACAGAGAACCCATTCGAGTAAAATCTATGAATATAATGATTCATAATAACCTTACTACTCAAATAAAGGAGGCGCAACAAGGAGTTTTAAAAGAGGGAAATTTAAAGAATGAAATACCCAAAGGATCGGAGAAGCATCTTAATATTCGGGAAGACGGAACCCGGTATAGGGCTGAAAGGATTTGGGTACCAAAATTTGGAGATATGAGAGAAATGGTACTTAGAGAAGCTCATAAAACCAGATACTCAATACATCCTGGAACGGGGAAGATGTACAAGGATCTCAAGAAACATTTTTGGTGGCCAGGTATGAAAGCCGATGTTGCTAAATACGTAGGAGAATGTTTGACATGTTCTAAGGTCAAAGCTGAGCATCAGAAACCATCAGGTCTACTTCAACAACCCGAAATCCCGGAATGGAAATGGGAAAACATTACCATGGATTTCATCACTAAATTGCCAAGGACTGCAAGTGGTTTTGATACTATTTGGGTAATAGTTGATCGTCTCACCAAATCAGCACACTTCCTGCCAATAAGAGAAGATGACAAGATGGAGAAGTTAGCACGACTGTATTTGAAGGAAGTCATCTCCAGACATGGAATACCAATCTCTATTATCTCTGATAGGGATGGCAGATTTATTTCAAGATTCTGGCAGACATTACAGCAAGCATTAGGAACTCGTCTAGACATGAGTACTGCCTATCATCCACAAACTGATGGGCAGAGCGAAAGGACGATACAAACGCTTGAAGACATGCTACGAGCATGTGTTATTGATTTCGGAAACAGTTGGGATCGACATCTACCATTAGCAGAATTTTCCTACAACAACAGCTACCATTCAAGCATTGAGATGGCGCCGTTTGAAGCACTTTATGGTAGAAAGTGCAGGTCTCTGATTTGTTGGAGTGAAGTGGGGGATAGACAGATTACGGGTCCGGAGATTATACAAGAAACTACCGAGAAGATCATCCAAATTCAACAACGGTTGAAAACCGCCCAAAGTCGACAAAAGAGCTACGCTGACATTAAAAGAAAAGATATAGAATTTGAATTTGGAGAGATGGTCATGCTTAAAGTTGCACCTTGGAAAGGCGTTGTTCGATTTGGTAAACGAGGGAAATTAAATCCAAGGTATATTGGACCATTCAAGATTATTGATCGTGTCGGACCAGTAGCTTACCGACTTGAGTTACCTCAACAACTCGCGGCTGTACATAACACTTTCCACGTCTCGAATTTGAAGAAATGTTTTGCTAAAGAAGATCTCACTATTCCGTTAGATGAAATCCAAATCAACGAAAAACTCCAATTCATCGAAGAACCCGTCGAAATAATGGATCGTGAGGTTAAAAGACTTAAGCAAAACAAGATACCAATTGTTAAGGTTCGATGGAATGCTCGTAGAGGACCCGAGTTCACCTGGAAGCATGAAGATTAGATGAAGAAGAAATACCCGCATCTATTTCCAGAAGATTCGTCAACACCTTCAACAGCTTAAAATTTTGGGACGAAATTTATTTAACGGGTAGGTACTGTAGTGACCCGAACTTTTCCATGTTTATATATATTAATTGAGATTGATATTTACATGATTAAATGTTTCCAACATGTTAAGCAATCAAACTTGTTAAGACTTGATTAATTGAAATAGGTTTCATATAGACAATTGACTACCCAAGTTGACCGGTGATTCACGAACGTTAAAACTTGTAAAAACTATATGATGACATATATATGGTTATATATATAGTTAACATGATATTATGATAAGTAAACATATCATTAAGTATATTAACAATGAACTACATATGTAAAAACAATACTACTAACTTAATGATTTTGAAACGAGACATATATGTAACGATTATCGTTGTAACGACATTTAATGTATATATATCATATTAAGAGATATTCGTACATCATAATATCATGATAATATAATAATTTAAAATCTCTTTTGATATTATAAACATTGGGTTAACAACATTTAACAAGATCGTTAACCTAAAGGTTTCAAAACAACATTTACATGTAACGACTAACGATGACTTAACGACTCAGTTAAAATGTATATACATGTAGTGTTTTAATATGTATTCATACACTTTTGAAAGACTTCAAGACACTTATCAAAATACTTCTACTTAACAAAAATGCTTACAATTACATCCTCGTTCAGTTTCATCAACAATTCTACTCGTATGCACCCGTATTCGTACTCGTACAATACACAGCTTTTAGATGTATGTACTATTGGTATATACACTCCAATGATCAGCTCTTAGCAGCCCATGTGAGTCACCTAACACATGTGGGAACCATCATTTGGCAACTAGCATGAAATATCTCATAAAATTACAAAAATATGAGTAATCATTCATGACTTATTTACATGAAAACAAAATTACATATCCTTTATATCTAATCCATACACCAACGACCAAAAACACCTACAAACACTTTCATTCTTCAATTTTCTTCATCTAATTGATCTCTCTCAAGTTCTATCTTCAAGTTCTACGTGTTCTTCATATATTCTACAAGTTCTAGTTACATAAAATCAAGAATACTTTCAAGTTTGCTAGCTCACTTCCAATGTTGTAAGGTGATCATCCAACCTCAAGAAATCTTTGTTTCTTACAGTAGGTTATCATTCTAATATAAGGTAATAATCATATTCAAACTTTGGTTCAATTTCTATAACTATAACAATCTTATTTCAAGTGATGATCTTACTTGAACTTGTTTTCGTGTCATGATTCTGCTTCAAGAACTTCGAGCCATCCAAGGATCCGTTGAAGTTAGATCCATTTTTCTCTTTTCCAGTAGGTTTATCCAAGGAACTTAAGGTAGTAATGATGTTCATAACATCATTTGATTCATACATATAAAGCTATCTTATTCGAAGGTTTAAACTTGTAATCACTAGAACATAGTTTAGTTAATTCTAAACTTGTTCGCAAACAAAAGTTAATCCTTCTAACTTAACTTTTAAAATCAACTAAACACATGTTCTATATCTATATGATATGCTAACTTAATGATTTAAAACCTGGAAACACGAAAAACACCGTAAAACCGGATTTACGCCGTCGTAGTAACACCGCGGGCTGTTTTGGGTTAGTTAATTAAAAACTATGATAAACTTTGATTTAAAAGTTGTTATTCTGGGAAAATGATTTTTATTATGAACATGAAACTATATCCAAAAATTATGGTTAAACTCAAAGTGGAAGTATGTTTTCTAAAATGGTCATCTAGACGTCGTTCTTTCGACTGAAATGACTACCTTTACAAAAACGACTTGTAACTTATTTTTCTGACTATAAACTTATACTTTTTCTGTTTAGATTCATAAAATAGAGTTCAATATGAAACCATAGCAATTTGATTCACTCAAAACGGATTTAAAATGAAGAAGTTATGGGTAAAACAAGATTGGATAATTTTTCTCATTTTAGCTACGTGAAAATTGGTAACAAATCTATTCCAAACATAACTTAATCAACTTGTATTGTATATTATGTAATCTTGAGATACCATAGACACGTATACAATGTTTCGACCTATCATGTCGACACATCTATATATATTTCGGAACAACCATAGACACTCTATATGTGAATGTTGGAGTTAGCTATACAGGGTTGAGGTTGATTCCAAAATATATATAGTTTGAGTTGTGATCAATACTGAGATACGTATACACTGGGTCGTGGATTGATTCAAGATAATATTTATCTATTTATTTCTGTACATCTAACTGTGGACAACTAGTTGTAGGTTACTAACGAGGACAGCTGACTTAATAAACTTAAAACATCAAAATATATTAAAAGTGTTGTAAATATATTTTGAACATACTTTGATATATATGTATATATTGTTATAGGTTCGTGAATCAACCAGCGGCCAAGTCTTACTTCCCGACGAAGTAAAAAAATCTGTGAAAGTGAGTTATAGTCCCACTTTTAAAATCTAATATTTTTGGGATGAGAATACATGCAGGTTTTATAAATGACTTACAAAATAGACACAAGTACGTGAAACTACATTCTATGGTTGAATTATCGAAATCGAATATGCCCCTTTTTAAGTCTGGTAATCTAAGAATTAGGGAACAGACACCCTAATTGACGCGAATCCTAAAGATAGATCTATCGGGCCCAACAAGCCCCATCCAAAGTACCGGATGCTTTAGTACTTCGAAATTTATATCATATCCGAAGGGTGTCCCGGAATGATGGGGATATTCTTATATATGCATTTTGTTAATGTCGGTTACCAGGTGTTCACCATATGAATGATTTTTATCTCTATGTATGGGATGTGTATTGAAATATGAAATCTTGTGGTCTATTATTATGATTTGATATATATAGGTTAAACCTATAACTCACCAACATTTTTGTTGACGTTTTAAGCATGTTTATTCTCAGGTGATTATTAAGAGCTTCCGCTATCGCATACTTAAATAAGGACGAGATTTGGAGTCCATGCTTGTATGATATTGTGTAAAAACTGCATTCAAGAAACTTATTTTGTTGTAACATATTTGTATTGTAAACCATTATGTAATGGTCGTGTGTAAACAGGATATTTTAGATTATCATTATTTGATAATCTACGTAAAGCTTTTTAAACCTTTATTGATGAAATAAAGGTTATGGTTTGTTTTAAAATGAGTGCAGTCTTTGAAAAATGTCTCATATAGAGGTCAAAACCTCGCAACGAAATCAATTAATATGGAACGTTTTTAATCAATAAGAACGGGACATTTCAACGTGTACCTGCTAAGAAGAGACAAAGAGGTTAAGGAAAAAGTTTGATCCTCAGGGAAAACCGAATCTTCAGAAACCGTTTTTGATTTTGTAAAAAACAAGCTAGTTGATATACTAGACAGGTTTAAATCAGGCATGCTTAGTTGTTACACTAGACATGTTTTCTGAAACCAAAACTGTTTCCGAATTTGGGGACCTCACCGGTATTGGTAGGTCCAAGTTTAACCTCGGTGGATGTTGAGGATGACTGATCACCGAAGTTCCAGTCGACGTTAGCAAGCTATCCACCTCCATGATTAAAGTATCATGGGACTTTGGTGCGACTATGCCGCTGTTGATTATACCTAGTCTTCCAATTGTACCTAACACCGCATTGGTGTTGGTAGATATCAATGTAATGTAGGAAGATTGATGTGACTACAAAGATACAGTTGAAACGGACGGTTTTATTCGTACAGTGTCATTAGGCCGCAGGACGTCAGATTCAGTTAATCAGGGTAGCACACAGTTGTTTTGTTTATTTATATTATGCGGGGCCTAAATTTACTTTTACTTTCTAAGGTGTAGAAGGTGTAAGTTAACCTAGTGTAGTATTTTTGAATCGATTAACGAATTGAAAATTAAGTGGATAATTGTCTTTTGTTTAAATTACCTAGATAAAGGATAGTAGTTAATTTAAGCTAAAAGTCCTAAGTGCAAAAAAGTAAATAAGTGTAAGGATATCTGGAGTATGTAAATCAGGGAAATGTTGACCAAGATATTAGTATTGGATTAAGGGAAGGTAATTATGCTTATGTTAAGACTATGCTTGGAATGATGTAGATCTGGTTGGATGAGCCAATTACACAGACCTACTTATCTCTGAACTCTCGGAGTTCTCTTTGAGCAGTGAGAAGTATGTGATAATGCTAAAAACGAACATATATTTCATAGCATTATTCCTCAAGAAAGACAAGCTTTTAGTTGCAATTGTTCTATTTACAAGTGATATTCGTTTAAATAATAAAAGGTGAAGACAAAAGGCAGATTCGACGAATTGAAGACGCAAACGACCAAAAAGCTCAAAAGTACAAAATACAATCAATAAGGTTCCAATTATTGATAAGAAACGTCTCAAAATTACAAGAGTACAAGATTCAAAACGCAAAGTACAAGATATTAATTTATTCGCAAGGACGTTCGAAAATCCGGAACCGGGACCAGAGTCAACTCTCAACGCTCGACGCAACGGACTAAAAATTTCAAGTCAACTATGCACATGAATATAATATAATATATAATTAATTCTTAAAATTAATATATATATTATATTATATTTAAAACCGTCGGCATAAAAAAACAAAGACTTTTGAGTCTCCCCAGCTGGCCATGCGATCGCATGGCCTTGAAGGGTAAAGCTCATGCGATCGCATGAGCATCTTTTCCCAGATCACAGGCCTATAAAAATCGAGCTTTGGTGTAACACAAAACACATCTTTTTCTTCTTCACTCAAACGTAGTATATGTATATATAATTTATATTTTAATTTTAATTTTAATTTTAAATCCTAATAATAAGGGTGTGTTAGCGAATGTTGTAAGGGTGTAAGTCGAAATTCTGTCCGTGTAACGCTATGCTATTTTTAATCATTGTAAGTTATGTTCAACCTTCTTAATTTAATGTCTCGTAGCTAAGTTATTATTATGCTTATTTAATCCGAAGTAATCATGATGTTGGGCTAAAAATATTAAAATTGGGTAATTGGGCTTTGTACCATAATTGGGGTTTGGACAAAAGAACGACACTTATAGAAATTAGACTATGGGCTATTAATGGGCTTTATATTTGTTTAACCAAATGATAGTTTGTTAATTTTAATATAAAGATTTACAATTGGACGTCTCTATAAATAACCATATACACTCAGTCGGACACGATGGGCGGGATATTTATATGTACGAATAATCGTTCATTTAACCGGACACGGGAATGGATTAATAGTCACTAGAATTATTAAAACAGGGGTGAAATTATGTACAAGGACACTTGGCATAATTGATAACAAAGTATTAAAACCTTGGGTTACACGCAGTCGATATCCTGGTGTAATTATTAAACAAAGTATTAAAACCTTGTTACAGTTTAAGTCCCCAAGTAGTTGGAATATTTAACTTCGAGTATAAGGATAATTTGACGAGGACACTCGCACTTTATATTTATGACTGATGGACTGTTATGGACAAAAACCAGACGGACATATTAAATAATCCAGGACAAAGGACAATTAACCCATGGGCATAAAACTAAAATCAACACGTCAAACATCATGATTACGAAAGTTTAAATAAGCATAATTCTTTTATTTCATATTTAATTTCCTTTATTTTATATTTAATTGCACTTCTAATTATAGCACTTTTATTTATTGTTATTGTATTTAATTGCACTTTTAATTATCGTACTTTTTAATTATCGCAAGTTTATTTTATCGCACTTTTATTTATCGCAATTTCATTATCGTTATTTACTTTACGCTTTAAATTAAGTCTTTTATTTATTTAGTATTTAACATTTTGTTTTAACTGCGACTAAAGTTTTAAAATCGACAAACCGGTCATTAAACGGTAAAAACCCCCCCTTTATAATAATAATAATATTACTTATATATATATATTTGTATTTTTATAAAATAAAACTAATATAGCGTTAAGCTTTGATTAAAAGATTTTCCCTGTGGAACGAACCGGACTTACTAAAAAACTACACTACTGTACGATTAGGTGCACTGCCTATAAGTGTTGTACCAAGGTTTAAGTATATCCATTCAATAAATAAATAAATATCTTGAGTAAAATTGTATCGTATTTAATAGTATTTCCTTGTAAAATTTAATAGTATTTTATACCCCTTAGCTTTAACATCAAGTATTTTTGACGCCGCTGCCGGGGACAATCTAGCTTAAAAGCCGGAAGCGCAACGCTAATATATAAAAAAAATATTTTTATTTTTAGTTTACTTTTATTAAAATACGCTTTTGTAAAAATACGTTTTAATATATTCAAAAATATAAAAAGAAAAACAAAAATATAAATATTTTTAAGAATTTGTTAAATATTTAAGTTCTATAAAAGTTTCTTTATATTTATTTTATAAAAATATAAGTTTTATTTAATTTATAAAAATATATTATATAAATATTTAAAACAGAAAATATAAACACAGCAAAAAAAAAAATAAAAAATAAACTCCCGGGCCTGCTACTGTAGCAGCCCGTAACCTGGCCCAAAATCCTGGCTCATGCGATCGCATGAGCCCGAAGGCATAAACTCATGCGATCGCATGAGATCGTCTGACACGCCACAGTTTACCCTAATTCAGCATTTATTACGGGTATTATTTATTATTATTAATTTAAAACCCTAATTAGGTTATATATATTATATTATTTAGTTTAGTTATTTTATTATTTGTATTTTTTAGTTTAATTAGTTTAATTAATTTATAAAATTAATAGTTTTATAAAATAAATAATATAAAAATAATATTTTTATAAAAATTGTAATTTTTGCAACTTTTAGTATATTTTTATAATTTGTTCGTTTTTATTCATTTTAGCGTAATTTTTGTATTTTTCGCTCATTTTTAGTTTTAAAATATAGTTTTTGCCATAGTTATTTTTATTTATAGATTTTTAGGCCTTGCCGTAAAATCCCTTAAGTGCTTTTTCTTTAGACTAAGATTTAAGTGCTTTAGAATTTTGCGACGCCTTTTTAAGTTTTAGTACCTTTTTAAGTTATTGCCATTTGGGATATAGTTTTACTTGTAAGCTTTTATATTTTTAGACGCGACTTTTAGTTTTTAGTTTTTAGTTCCTTTTTAAGTTTCAACGTGCTACTTTCTTATTTTTATTTTTCGACGCCTTTTACCTATGTATCAATTATCATTCCAATTAGTAATCTCAATTTGCGATTATAATTTTAAGTTAGTGATAGTAATAAGGTTGGGTTAGTCGAGTGTTTTTAAGTTCTATAAGTCATTTTTTTTATTATTTCTTATTTTTCAACGCCTTTTATTTTTTCGATCTTTTCTTTCGACGCCTTTTATTTTTCGACGCACTCTTTTTCTTTCTTATTTCTCGCTATTCTAGTTTTAGGACATAGATTTTTTTTCTACTTCTTATCTATACTTCTTAAAATTACAAAAATTTATTTTAAGTGGTTAAATTGATAGACATCAAAATTTTCTGATTCGTAGTAATAGTTGAATTTGTACGTGGACCGGGTTATTGGAGCCAAACAGTCCTCAATTATATTGAGACCAAACAAATCCTGCCCCTCTGCTGCATCTTTTGGCTATTCGAAACGTGAGCAAAATCAGAAAAGTCTATTAATTGGATAACTTATATAATTTTTTCTTTCCTTTTAAAAACTAATAGGATATTCAGTGAATGCACCGAGCAAGACGTTCACCACCTTTTGTACGTTCACCACCTGTAACTAGATCAAGACATCTAGCAAATATTACCACCGTTGATTTTTCTTTAAAATCGTCATCCAGTCGACCAAGTACTCCAATTCAAATTTCCGATAATCCATTTTTTGAACCCGACCTCACAATTGAGAATCCGGGGAATATTCAGGGATAATTCGTAGATCCTGAACCATTAATTTTTCCTCCAGAACCACCAATCATTCAAACAGAGATTGTTGAGGAACGAACCATTAAATCAGAATCCTCTAGTGATTCAGATTCAACAAATTTAATTATAGAAAATCTGGAACCTTTAAGTATGGAAGACCGAATGAGAGCTAAACGCACTGGCCAAGGTCACGCAATTACTCATCCAGACATTAATGCGCCAGATTATGAAATCAAAGGACAAATTCTACACATGGTGACTAATCAATGCCAATTTAGTGGTGCGTCGAAGGAAGATCCAAATGAACATCTTCGTACCTTTAATAGGATCTGCACTCTATTTAAAATCTGAGAAGTGGAGGATGAACAGATATATCTCATGTTATTTCCCTGGACTTTAAAGGGAGAAGCCAAAGATTGGTTGGAATCGTTACCTGAAGGGGCGATTGATACATGGGACGTTTTAGTTGAAAAATTTCTTAAACAATTCTTTCCGGCATCTAAAGCCGTAAGACTTCAAGGAGAAATTGTTACGTTTACACAGAAACCAAATGAAACTCTATATGAGGCATGGACAAGATTTGGAAAGTTATTAAGAGGATGTCCGCAACATGGTTTAGACACCTGTCAAATAGTACAAATATTCTACCAAGGATGCGACATCACTACAAGAAAAGACATCGATATAGCAGCTGGTGGTTCTATTATGAAGAAAACCAAAACTGATGCTTACAAAATTATTGATAACACTGCTTCCCACTCACATGAGTGGCACCAAGAAAAAGATATCGTTAGATCATCTAAAGCAGCTAGAGCCGATTCTAGCCATGACTTAGATTCCATTTCCGCAAAGATAGATGCTGTCGAGAGACGAATGGAAAAGGTGACTAAAGATATCCACTCAATACGAATTAGTTGTGAGCAGTGTGGAGGACCACATTTGACAAAAGATTGTCTCGGTGTTGAATTAACAATGGAACAAAGAGAGCATGTTTCATACCTAAACCAAAGGCCTGGAAATAATTATCAGAATAATTATCAACCACCAAGACCGATCTACAATCAAAACCAGAATTATAATCGAAATATTCCATACAACAACCAACAAGGTCCTAACAATCAACAAGTATCCAATAATACTTACAATCAGCAAAGACCTAATTTTCAAAACAAACCACCACAAACCGATGATAAAAAGCCGAATTCAGAAGATATGATGACAAAGCTAGTTGAAACTCAAACGCAGTTTTTCACATCTCAAAAACAAACTAATGAACAAAATGCTCAAGAATTTAGAAATCAACAAACTTCTATTCAAAACTTGGAACAAGAAGTAAGTAACCTAGCAAGGTTAATAGGTGAAAGAAAACCGGAAAGTTTACCTAGTGATACAAATGCTAACCCCCGGAATGAAACAGCTAAAGCCATTACCACAAGAAGTGGTACAACACTTAAACCACCTGAAATACCTGTAACTTCTGATGAAGCTATTCCTACTCCACAAGAACCACAACCTGATCAAGATAAGGAAAAAGAACCGGTAGTTGAAAAGGTTAATGAAGATAACACAGTTAAGGCTAAACCTTATGTTAAACGATACCAACCACCACTTCCTTACCCGAGTAAAATGAAAAAAGAGAAACTTGAAGCCGAGCAATCTAAATTCTTGGATATGTTTAAACAGATAAATCTAAATCTTCCTTTCATTGATGTGATTTCAGGAATGCCTAGATATGCTAAATTCTTGAAAGATCTAATCTCAAATAGAAAGAAAATGGAAGAACTCTCGGCCGTTACTATGAATGCTAATTGTTCAGCAGTGCTGTTGAATAAGATACCAGAAAAACTATCTGATTCAGGAAGTTTCACAATTCCATGTTTTCTGGGTAGTCTTAGTTCAATAGAAGCATTGGCAGACTTAGGTGCTAGTATAAATTTAATGCCGTATTCACTATACACTAAACTAGACCTTAGAGAATTGAAACCAACAAGAATAAGTATACAACTAGCCGATCGATCAATAAAATATCCTAGAGGGATAATGGAGAACATGCTAGTTAAAGTTGGTACTTTAGTATTTTCAGTAGATTTTGTTGTTCTGGACATGGAAGAAGATTCTCAAGTTCCTCTCATATTAGGAAGACCATTCTTAAACACGGCTAAAGCAATGATAGACGTGTTCGGTAAGAAATTGACCCTAAGTATAGAGGACGAGAGTGTTACCTTTTCAGTTGATAGAGCAATGAAACAACCGCAATCTGCAGATGATACATGTTATTATATTCAAACTATAGATTCATATGCAGAATTGTTAGAAGAATTTCCAGAATTACAAGGAACAGGAGAATGTTCTTTAGGAGAAGGTAATGAATCAATTGATGAAGCTGAAATGTTAGCTACACTAATAGCTAATGGATATGAACCAACAACAGAAGAAATTCAAATGCTAAAAGAAGAAGACAGATATCGATATAAATCATCGATAGAAGAACCACCGACATTAGAATTAAAGCCACTTCCAAACCATTTGGAATACGCTTATTTACATGGTGAATCTGAATTACCTGTAATAATATCGTCTTCTCTTACTGAAAATGAAAAATCACAACTCATTTCTGTGTTGAAAGCTCATAAACCAGCCATTGCATGGAAAATTCATGATATTAAAGAAATAAGTCCTTCGTATTACACACATAAAATCCTTATGGAAGAAGGTCATAAAACGTATGTGCAACGCCAACGAAGACTAAATCCTAATATGCAAGAGGTAGTTAAAAAAAATTATTAAACTGCTAGATGCAGGTTTAATTTATCCAATCTCTGATAGTCCATGGGTAAGCGCAGTTCAATGCGTGCCTAAGAAGGGTGGCATGACTGTCATTACAAATGAAAAAAATGAGCTTATTCCTACTAGGACTGTAACAGGATGGCGTGTATGTATTGATTATAGAAAATTAAATGACGCCACCAGAAAAGATCACTTTCCCTTACCTTTTATTGATCAAATGTTGGAAAGATTAGCCGAAAACAGTTACTATTGTTTTCTTGATGGATTTTCCGGATATTTTCAAATTCCAATAGCACCCGAAGATCAAGAGAAAACCACGTTCACGTGCCCTTATGGTACTTTTACTTACAAAAGCATGCCATTTGGACTTTGCAACGCCCCTGCAACCTTTCAAAGGTGCATGATGGCGATTTTTCACGACATGATAGAAGAATGCATGGAAGTTTTCATGGATGACTTTTCAGTCTTCGGTGATACATTTGAATCATGTCTAGTTAATCTGGAACGAATGCTTATTAGATGTGAACAATCAAATCTAGTACTTAATTGGGAGAAATGCGATTTCATGGTTAAAGAAGGCATCGTTCTTGGACATAAAATTTCAAAAGAAGTAATTAAAGTGGATAGAGCTAAAGTAGATGTAATTGCTAAACTTCCACATCCCACCAATGTTATAGGAGTTAGGAGTTTTCTAGGGCATGCCGGTTTTTACCGACGTTTCATAAAAGATTTTTCTAAAATTGCCACTCCTCTGAATAAACTCCTAGAAAAGGATGCTCCATTCATCTTTTCAGATGAATGCATCAAATCTTTTAATATTCTTAAAGAGAAACTCACTAATGTGCCGATCATGATAACACCGAATTGGAATTTGCCGTTTGAACTAATGTGCGATGTAAGTGATTTTGCAATGGGAGCCGTTTTTGGACAAAGGATTGAAAAACGATGTCAACCTATATATTATGCTAGTAAGACGTTACAAGGAGCACAAACGAACTATACAACTACTGAAAAAGAACTCCTTGCTATTGTCTTTGCTTTTGACAAATTTCGTTCATATCTCGTTCTAGCAAAAACGGTAGTCTATACCGACCATTCTGTTCTTAGATACCTATTTTCGAAACAAGATGCCAAACCAAGATTAATCTGTTGTATCTTACTCTTACAAGAGTTCGATATTGAAATCCGAGATAAAAGAGGAGCAGAAAATCTCGCCGCTGATCATCTTTCTCGTCTTGAAAATCCTGAATTAGAAGTTCTAAATGAATTGGCCATACAAGACAACTTTCCTGATGAATATCTATTGAAGATAGATTATAATGAAATTCCATGGTTTGCAGACTATGCAAACTATTTAGTATGTGGATTCCTTGAAAAAGGATTATCGTACCAAAAACGAAAGAAATTCTTCAGTGATATAAAACACTATTTCTGGGAAGATCCACATCTGTTTAAAAGTTGTCCAGATGAAATAATACGCCGATGTGTATTCGGAGATGAAGCTAGTAAAATTTTAAACCATTGTCACACAGGACCAACAGGAGGGCATTATGGGCCACAACTAACAGCAAGAAAATTTTATGATGCTGGATTCTATTGGCCTACAATTTACAAAGACGCACACCTTCTTTGTAAATCATGTGATGCATGTCAAAGAGCCGGAAAAATAAGTCAACGTGATGAAATGCCACAAAATGTCATTCAAGTATGTGAAGTATTTGACATTTGGGGTATTGACTTTATGGGTCCATTTCCAAAATCTCATAATAATCTCTATATTCTCGTAGCCATTGATTATGTATCTAAATGGGCGGAAGCACAAGCTCTCCCAACTAACGATGCACGAGTTGTAGTCAACTTTTTAAAACGTCTTTTTGCAAGGTTTGGAACGCTGAAAGCTTTAATAAGTGATCGGGGTACTCATTTCTGTAATAATCAACTTGAGAAAGTTCTCAAAAGATATGGAGTAACTCATAAAATCTCCACCGCATATCATCCACAAAAAAGTGGACAAGTTGAAAATACCAACCGAGCTTTAAAACGTATTCTAGAAAAAACCGTAGGATCAAATCCGAAGGAATGGTCCATTAAATTGGAGGATGCACTCTGGGCTTTTAGAACAGCCTACAAAACTCCAATTGGAACCACACCTTTTAGACTCGTTTATGGAAAAGCATGTCATCTTCCAGTACAAATTGAACACAAAGCATTTTGGGCTTTGAAGACATGTAATCTTGATTTACATGAAGCTGGACGTCTACGGTTAAGTCAATTAAACGAATTAGAAGAATTAAGACATGAAGCATACGAAAATTCGTTAATCTATAAAGAAAGAACAAAGAAATGGCATGATAAAAGAATCAGAAGTTTAAAAGAATTCAAAGAAGGAGACATAGTTCTTCTTTTCAATTCACGATTCAAGCTATTTCCTGGAAAATTGAAATCAAGATGGTCTGGATCATTCATAGTCAAAAGAGTTTTCCCATACGGAACGATAGAATTAATAAATTCAAATGGAATTGAATTTAAAGTTAATGGTCACAGAGTTAAACATTACATAGATAGTCTGATGGAAGTCGACAACGAAGTTAATCACAATTTCGATACCACAGCTAACTAAGTGTGGGGAGAATCAAATCTTTTAAGATTTTATGTATTTCTGTTAGAGTTAGATTGTCTGTTTTCATGTAGTTCTCGAAAATGGAACCCGAATGGTCTTTCCCTAGCAGACCCTAAAGAACTAGTCTTCTCCCCCCATTCTGAATTTTTATTTTTTTAGGAAATGAAGACTTCCTGTGAACTAAACCATGGTCTAATGCTACACGCTTTGATCACTAAACGTAATAATGACACACTTCCGAGTGAACTAGTATCTGTAATCAGAGAAAGATTGGACGGAGTAAGAAAAGAATCCAGATGCGAAGATAATAAGTTACAATTTGGTAAAGGAAAATCAAAATCCACAGTGAAAAGAAGAGCACGACACCTAGAAAGATGTCACAAATGCGGAAAATGGTCACATGGAGGTAAATGTTCAAATAATCAAACCTATTCAAACACCGAATTTGTTACTTTATGCAGAGACGGACCGTTCATATGTTTAGAAGAAAAAACACTGAATGCTCGAGGTTACACCTATGTAGCCATGGAAAATCAATTAAACCGACTATCTTATGAATGGGATAGATCGTATCACTAAGAATACTATCTCACAGGTAAGTCTGTACAGTTTTTATTTTTTATTTTTATTTTTAACCTTTTGATAATAAACGCTAATTTGTTCGCTATAAAGTATTAAATTGGTATTGAATAAAATTAGGTTTGGCGACCGAAATTATTGATATCATTCAAAAATTTATTACATCACTGCGAAATTTAACGTTTATTCTTAAGGTATAAATATCTTTAATCAATCAACCCAAAATATTTCAAAAATTCGTCATGAGTTAAATTAGGTCATGGAACCGAAATTACTTTACCGAAAAGAGGGGCGTATATTTTTGATAATATTTGATTGATTAAAGTGGGATAAAAGCCAAAAAGATTTTTAATTTTATTTTTACCATGTTTTAAAATTAATATATAAAAATTAAAATAATATTATAAACTTTTTAAAATTAATATATTTAAAATTGTAAATATTTGAAAAATTAATCTTTTTAATATAAGTTTGTATGTATAAAAACAAAAATATAATATAAGTTTAGTGTGAATTTATAATATAAATTTTTAATTAAGTTTGGTGTGAATTTTTAATTTTATGCATTTTAAATTTAAGTTTGGTGTGAATTTAAAAACAAAAATTTACTTTATTTCGCTAAGTTAAAAATATGTTTTTTAAAATTCGTCGTGAGTTGAAGACTAGGTCGTTGAACCGAAATTGCTTTACCCGAGGGAGGGACGAGAATTTTTATTATCATTATTTTTAATCTTATTGAATTAAAGTATGCCAAAAACATTAAAAAACCCAAAAATCTTTACTTTTAAAAATCGCGCTTTGATTTGACAAATTTTAAAATTTTGTCGAGGGACAGACTAGGACAACGATCCGAAACGCCCTCGCTCCTAAAGGAAAACAAAATTTTTAAAATTTAATTAATTATAAGTTTTATAAAGTATAAGGTTTTATTAAAAAAAAAAAATCAGAAATCACTGTAGTCGGGTATCCATACGATCGCATGGAATTTCCACTATCCCTCCATGCGATCGCATGGAGAGTAAAATCAGGCCTGATACATCAGTCGCCTGTTCTGTTCTTCATCCACAAAACTCACACAAACACGAACCAACCCCAAAATCCTCTCTAAAATTCGCCATTTTTTACCGTAATTCGTTATTTTTCTTGCTCTAATCATGCCTAGATTCTCATTCTTCAGCAAAATGGTAAAAATTACACCCCTAAACTCTATAAATTCCTAGTTTTTGTGATAATTACCAATTTTTTACCTAATGCAATTTTGTTAATTTCTAGTGTAATTAGTGTTAAATTGTTAGTATTTTATGCATGTATAACCTAGATTGATGCTATTTAACATGATTTGAAGCCAAAAACTTCAAAATTTTTAGAAATTTAGGGTTTATGTTCTTGAGCAATTTGGGGCTTTTTGATATAAACAGGTTATGGCCGATTTTTGTCATGAATTTTTGCTAAATTGAGTAGTGTAACATGTTTAGATAGTTAAATGATCCAAACATTGATCCTAAACATGATTTTTGGAGATTAAAGTGGACTTTTTAAGTCCAAAATTCATGAACTTGATTAATTTGATATTTTTGCCATTTGAGACTTGTTTAATTATTAGTAATGACTATTTTGACATGTTATTTGAGTTAAATGCTTATGAATTTTGCATACATTTTCATATGTGCTTATTTGAAAAGTGTAGAATTGTGAAAAATTGTGAAAATGTGTATAAGTTTAATTTTGATTTAACATGTTATAGTTATTGTTTTAAGTTGTTATTTTGCTAACACTAATGCATATTTGGATGCACAAATTTTATGTTTAATGTGTTTTGTAGAAAGCCGATACGGGAGGTTCAGGAGCATCATCATCTAGACGACCAGCACCAGCACCAGAACCAGAACCAGAAATGCAACACGAACAAGAACCACAACAACAGTCTGATCAGCACATACCTTATTATGATCCGGTACAGTTTGTTGATGAATTCATAGTATTCCCAATGAGGCCGCCAGTAGAATTCTCAACGATTCCTGAGCACACTCTGCATCCTAATCTAAGATTTGATAGGAGATGGAGAGATTACGAGACATATCAAAGGAACAAATTCAAATTGGTAACAAAAAATGTAGAGGTGCCAAGGGTAATCGATTGGGCCCCTTTGGAAACGGTCCATTTAGCTGACCGTGTTAGACAGCTTTTGGTACAAAGGTATGGCAGTTCTTCTTTTACAGATTGGGAACGTCTTTTCACCATTCGTAGACCTGTATATAAGGAATGGTGTGTTGAGTTGATGAGTACTGTATCACTTGATACAAATATAGTTAGAATATATGATACAAGATTTCTTAGGTTTATTCTTGGCGGTAGGATGTACAAAATGTCCATGCTGGACATGACCAGGGCCTTACAGATATATACTCCTGGTGAGTTGCTATTACCCGATTGTACAAATTTGATTCATTATGGTGAAAGGGTAGATAGTAACTTTGATGCTGACGCCATTTGGAGGCGTATGTCACATTTTGATGTTTTTACACGAGCAGGAGGACACTCCTATACACATATTGACAGAGCCGAGCTTCGTATTATTCATAGATTTTTAGCTAACTCGATTACAAAGAGAGGTCACAATAAAGAAAAAATTACCTTACATGATTTATTCTACCTAAAGTGTATTCGAGATCCTAGAAGCTTTGTCAATATCCCTTACTGTGTTGCTTTTTATTTATCTAAAATGGTAGAGGGAATAGTATAATAGGAGGAGGTATTTTTGTTACTCTCATTGGAGAGTATTTAGGTGTTGATAGGAACCAAGGGGGTCCATTACAGCTTTGTAGAGAACATGTTGAGCCCTTAGGATTGAAAGTTTATGTGGGTGCTAAGGTATTGAAAAGTAGACGTAACCAGGCAGTACCCTATGAGGGATCTCATCCTCAGGTAGAGAGAGGCTCAGATGAGGAAATGGAGGAGGCGGAAGACATTAGGGATGTCTTTCAAGATGCTATTCTTGACGTCCACGTTCGTATAGATGAGGAAGCAATGACGAACGCGGCCAGACATAGTATGTATGAGCAGTGGAACTCCGAGCGAGTATACGAGGATTATAGGTGACGCCAACACGATAGCTGGGTAGTTCATCAGCACCAAATCATGAGCCAGCTATCATATCAGGTACCAAATAACTATGTACCTACTCGACCTGCTCATTTTCCGCCACACAGCCCCGATATCCGACCACCCTTTAACCGGTATGACTATAACCAAGCCTAACAGAACACCTATAACCAACAATGGAACCCACCTGATGAGATGAACTGGAACCCCTATCCAGACTGATTTGGTTCCATTTGGTTATTTATATGATTTTTATGTTTTTATCTTTTTACTTATTCATGTTTAAACTTATGTTATTGAATATACTTATGTAATCTTTATCATTTTTATTATTATTGTGTACTAATATTTCACATTTAGGATTTGAAAGTGGGATATTAAGTCCCATTTCAAATTGCCATGCATGTTTATATTTGTATGTATGTATATTGTAAATTGTACAAAACAGGGTAAAACAGCGCATTTTCAAAGACTGGCATTAAGTTCAGCAAAAGCTACTAATTTTGACGACAAGATGACAAATAAATGTGATGTAACAACAGACGGAATGAACAAATGATATGCACCATTTATCATTCAGCAAACAAACGCCAATATGTTTGGAAACTTTGGTAAAATTTAATCATTTTCACACTAATCACCCTCAATAATTTAAATTGTTACTGATTTCTTGCAAATAAGGCCATTGCAAGATCTTAAGTGTGGGAAGAGGTTAAATTCTTTCGGATTTTTAAAATTTTACTTTATACACTTGGTTACCATTAGAAATACTAGTAAAGTAGTAGTTGTATTAGAATCTAGTGCTCTCTGATAATAAAGAACAGCCCTAGTCTTATATACTGACTACCCAATTCTAGTTAAATTTTTCAAAATTTTCAATTAAATGAACTCAAAATCATGTTTATACATATTTATGAACGATAAAACTAGGTGTTAACACCGAAATTATTGTTACCTCGGAAAGGACATAAATTGAGAAACAAACCAAAATGTTAAAATTCATTTAAAATGGAATAGAGGACAATAAAAAGGAAAATAAAAGCCAAGTGTGGGAAAAATTACCAAGTTATCTTAAACATATGTCACATATTTCTGTAACAAATAATTGAAGATACTTTTGCTTTGGACTAAACTAAACTGTTTTACCCGATGAAAGAAAAGAAGAGATGGATCTACACGATGAATCAATTCCATCGTTAAAAGGAAGTAAAGTCTTTCATAAAAGAAACGCACTTCTTGATTAAGGTCATGAAGTTGTCGTCCAGACCGGCTGTAGGTTGATGAAAAATCTAGAAAAGTCATCTCTAAAATCAGCAGAAAATCCACGGACCTCAGCATCAAACAGGGTCGCCAAGTGGTCAGACTTATCCTAACCATGAGAGGATCTGTCTCGTACAATGGGGGGGCACCGTGCAAATTAGCTTGATAAGACTAATAAATCAGATCCCCAGAAAGGATAATCTCCTTTAAAGATCAAAAATCAGCTTTTAAGACTGATATTACTCAATCCTAGAGATTGACCTTAAAGATTGAGAATTATAAACTCATGGAATTCAATGATATCTAAACTCGAGCTTGAACGAGAAAATATTTTGATCAAAATTACAAACCGATTTGTTTTCTGAAAACCCATTTTCAATGCGTTCATTACCATTGAACGTAAAATCCTAGGAATTCACCTGAAATTCATTAGGTCACCTGAACCAAATTGGGTGTCAACCGTAAAAACGGTGGTTGCATAGCATGGTCAAAGACAGGACCTTGTGCCAGACTGAAAAATCATAAGGGTGAGCTTTACTATTGCTCCTACCAAGGATAGTAATTGCATCCGACACGTTATAGACCATAATTTAAAGCATGTCAAGGGACATTGCCTTAACAGTTGCTTGTTCAACGCTTTCCTTTACAACCGGACGGTAGTTTACCAAAAGGTAATATACGGAGCAAGTATACTAGACGTGTTGCTTTACTAATACAAGGTTAGCAAGTGGGTGACACAAAACCACAAGTTTTAAGCTAAAATTTTCAAATATGAAAACCACCAAACCCACAAAAATATTTTGCAAACGCCGGTAAAGGGTTATTCCGGAAAACTTATCTAGGGTAAAAGCTAGATTTAATTTTCAAAAAAAATCAAATGTTTTCATAAAGATCCAATTTCCTAAAGGATCTAAATTTTCATAAGTCATGTGAGACTGTAAACCACATCGTTACTACCATTGTTTATATACCGCCGTATTGAAATCACTGATGTACAAAGTGTGAAGAATAAAGAAGTGATTCTAGTATTTCAAGACGATATTGCTTGAGGACAAGCAACGCTCAAGTGTGGGAATATTTGATAATGCTAAAAACGAACATATATTTCATAGCATTATTCCTCAAGAAATAAAAGCTTTTAGTTGCAGTTGTTCTATTTACAAGTGATATTCGTTTAAATAATAAAAGGTGAAGACAAAAGACAGATTCGACGAATTGAAGACGCAAACGACCAAAAAGCTCAAAAGTACAAAATACAATCAATAAGGTTCCAATTATTGATAAGAAACGTCTCAAAATTACAAGAGTACAAGATCCAAAACGCAAAGTACAAGATATTAAATTATTCGCAAGGACGTTCAAAAATCCGAAACCGGGACCAGAGTCAACTGTCAACGCTCGACGCAACGGACTAAAAATTTCAAGTCAACTATGCACATGAATATAATATAATATATAATTAATTCTTAAAATTAATATATATATTATATTATATTTAAAAACCGTCGGCATAAAAAAACAAAGACTTTTGAGTCTCCCCAGCTGGCCATGCGATCGCATGGCCTTGAAGGGTAAAGCTCATGCGATCGCATGAGCATCTTTTCCAGATCACAGGCCTATAAAAATCGAGCTTTGGTGTAACACAAAACACATCTTTTTCTTCTTCACTCAAACGTAGTATATGTATATGTAATTTTAATTTTAATTTTAATTTTAATTTTAATTTTAAATCCTAATAATAAGGGTGTGTTAGCGAATGTTGTAAGGGTGTAAGTCGAAATTCTGTCCGTGTAACGCTACACTATTTTTAATCATTGTAAGTTATGTTCAACCTTTTTAATTTAATGTCTAGTAGCTAAGTTATTATTATGCTTATTTAATCTGAAGTAATCATGATGTTGGGCTAAAAATATTAAAATTGGGTAATTGGGCTTTGTACCATAATTGGGGTTTGGACAAAAGAACGACACTTGTGGAAATTAGACTATGGGCTATTAATGGGCTTTATATTTGTTTAACTAAATGATAGTTTGTTAATTTTAATATAAATATTTGCAATTTGACGTCCCTATAAATAACCATATACACTCAATCGGACACGATGGGCGGGATATTTATATGTACGAATAATCGTTCATTTAACCGGAAACGGGAATGGATTAATAGTCACTAGAATTATTAAAACAGGGGTGAAATTATGTACAAGGACACTTGGCATAATTGATAACAAAGTATTAAAACCTTGGGTTACACGCAGTCGACATCCTGGTGTAATTATTAAACAAAGTATTAAAACCTTGTTACAGTTTAAGTCCCCAATTAGTTGGAATATTTAACTTCGGGTATAAGGATAATTTGATGAGGACACTCGCACTTTATATTTATGACTGATGGACTGTTATGGACAAAAACTAGATGGACATATTAAATAATCCAGGACAAAGGACAATTAACCCATTGGCATAATACTAAAATCAACACGTCAAACATCATGATTACGGAAGTTTAAATAAGCATAATTCTTTTATTTCATATTTAATTTCCTTTATTTTATATTTAATTGCACTTCTAATTATAGAACTTTTATTTATTGTTATTGTATTTAATTGCACTTTTAATTATCGTACTTTTTAATTATAGCAAGTTTATTTTATCGCACTTTTATTTATCGCAATTTCATTATTGTTATTTACTTTACGCTTTAAATTAAGTCTTTTATTTATTTAATATTTTACATTTTGTTTTAACTGCGACTAAAGTTTTAAAATCGACAAACCGGACATTAAACGGTAAAAACCCCCCCCTTTATAATAATAATATTACTTATATATATATTTGTATTTTTATAAAATAAAACTAATACAGCGTTAAGCTTTGATTAAAAGATTTTCCCTGTGGAACGAACCGGACTTACTAAAAACTACACTACTGTACGATTAGGTACACTGCCTATAAATGTTGTAGCAAGGTTTAAGTATATCCATTCAATAAATAAATAAATATCTTGAGTAAAATTGTATCGTATTTAATAGTATTTCCTTGTAAAATTTAATAGTATTTTATACCCCTTAGCTTTAACATCAGTATGTCACTTAGTTGAATAATTGAAAGGTAGCTATACCTTGGAGGTTATCCTCAGTAAGGTACTAGGTTTATTAGTGAGTTGAGCTCTAATCCTAACCCTCGTTATCACTTTGGTTAATTGAATAACACCGTGCCGTGTTGATTGAACACTGATCAAAAAAGGAAGGAGTCCATTGGTTTAAGTTGGCTAAACCTTAAATGAAAACTAACAAGCATTTCATCATACTAATGAGATCATATCAGTTCAAGCATTATACAGCATTACAGTTGATATACTGAAAGTAAAGCAGATAGAAACCTAATAAATACCTAAACGGTAGATATGACTTAGTCCTAAGGCAACAATCAAACAAGAACATGCAATAGGTTTGGGTCATACAGTAAAGGCACTAACTAGATCTTAACATCTCCTAAGAAGTCTCTTTGGAATAGTCAATAGGCATACTAGGTCATTCATGTCTCAATTCCTAAGTTCCGTGTCCTAAAAGCGCATTAAATGCCTCTCGGGAACTCCGGCCATACCGAGTTCATAGAATCTTCAGATACAGTATAACCAGGGGTCTTAATCCTATGAAGTAGCTAATTTCATATAGGTGGACAAGTTCTGATCACAACCTAGGTTGGTCAATCCTTAAGATGCTAGCATACAAATCTATTAGACTTCCTTGTTCAGTATTATAACAGTAATCGTACTTAATTAACATAATTACGCTAACCCAAACTTCTATCATGACAACATACAGATTAATTAAGCTATCATGGTAATATCTGAATGCATTATTAAACATAAAAAGTAAGAACACATGTTTAATACAAAAGACAAGCGTTTCGGATAAAAACCTGAAAAGGCCGAAGAAATCTGCCCGAGATCGTAGGGACTCACCGGGATATCCTCCGGAAAATAAAAGCTAAGCTAACTACTACTAAAAACTGACTAAAAGCTTGAAAATATTAAGTGAATTACAAATTGAGTGTGTGTTGAAATGGATGGAGAGAGCCCTTTAAATAGACTTGAATTTTGTCTGCAAACGGCTAGCACGCCGTTTGGCAGGCCGCTTGCAGGGCCTTTTGCCAGATCAAGCCGTTTGCAGGGGCCGTTTATCTTGGGCGTGGGGCAGGCCGTTTGTCAGGCAAGCCGTTTGGCAGGCCGTTTGGCTGCCTGGACAGCTGAAATTCACTGGATCGTAACTTGATTTCTTGTCTTTCACCGTTTTCGCTCTAGAATCTTCGTTTTAGCTTCGTTTTACTTGATTCTTTGTGCATCGCCTTTGTAATTACTTAATCTACAAAGTAAACTGACAAAGTAATAATTTTGTTGACAAAGTTTGAATCTTTATTGTTTTAGAGCATAATATTGGGGGTAAAAATGTGACTTTTTGGCCGATATCAAATACCCCACACTTAGCTTTGCTTGTCCTTAACCAAAAAGCGGTAATATAAGGTTCTTTCTAATAGATTCTCCCTTGCCCACCCGTAGATCTTTTTATTATGCATTCATCAGAAGTCGTCACATCTTTCGAAAGTATTAGAAAAAGTTTCGAGCTTCGATGATTTGGTCGCTAGATTTCAATTGCGTCCATAGTGAAAAAGGCGTACTTTTCAACTCTCAGATGTAGAATATACATGACCAGACTCCTCACTAGCGGATCACTCATAACACTCAAGTGTTTAGGGTGCCCTATTCTAATTGTATTGTCGCTCAAAAGCCTGTCGTGTAACAGTTCTCATCATAGGCTTGGTAAAGCATCGATATCTACACCGGTTAAATAAGGACGGCACTGATCTTCTTCCTAAGCATTCTTTCAAGAGGAAGACGGGTTGTAGGGTTTGGTTGGGAAATTTTTATGGATTGGTGAAAGGTATCCAGATCTTTTTAATTTAGAGAGAATTGATAGATTTCGATTCTTCAGAGTATCCATTTTTGGATAGAGAGTGGCTTGGAATCCGTAACTTAGTGGATTTTACTAAGACTTTGTTTAAAATTTTCTTTGGCTCCTCCGGTATTCTTCTTTAGGGCAACTTCTCTGGTTTTTCTTTGCCTTTATTTCTAGAGACTTTGCTCTTTCACCAATATATTTATATATATACTTTTTTTTTCAGAATACCCTTTCTTCATAACTTTTGTCTTTCGTTCCTGGTGCCCAGAGAGGAAGTGATAATCCTCTAAAAATAGGTCTTTGACCTATCAAAAACAATCAGGGGTTCGGAATCTTTTAACAAGTGCTTTTGAAGCGAATTTGATCGATCTATCTCTTCATTAATCTCTGGATCCTTTGATAAATGGAAAGGGGAATGAAGGTGAATGGGTAGTGTATTTTTGGGAGTGAATTTGGGGTGAATTTTTCTGATTCATCAACTCTTTATGTGAGTTGGTTAGTTTAAATTGCGTGGGGTGGAAACGGAAACGGATGGCTTTTTGTCTTCTCTATTCAAAATGATTTCGGAAGGAGTATCGCACCTGCATCACGTATGGTGCTTACTAACCATTGGTCTTGAAACGTATGTCAGAACCAAGTTTTAACTTGAACCGTACACCGACACGCTCATCAATTGAAATGACAAAGCACTATAGAATTGATGGATCGTACAGATAGTTTGGGTCCAAGAGTCCTCACTTTTTGGGAGTAGGGGTCGTGCTTGGTCATGCGTAGCCTTTTACATATTTTCTTAAAAGAAATCTTTTGATACAAAACATAAGTTTCAGCTTAATCGTTCCGTTCTAATGAATGTTCCAAAAACTGATTTCTAGCAATTTTATTGGATATTTTGGGCAAAACAAGGTAAGAAGTTTTCGAAATCACCCAATATCCATTGCTTATTACTTTTAGACAAAAGAATTTTTCAAAACTTGGCGTTTTACGGTTACTTTTCCTTTAAACATTTACCCAATACCCCACACTTAGAAGAACATTGTCCCTAATGTTCTCTGAAAAAGATTATTTTATAACTTTATAAATTAAGGACATTGTCTTCTAAAATTTCTAAGTTGGTTGCGGGGGTGACCCCATACTTAGAGATTTTAGTGCGTAATAATTGAAATAGGTTTGAGGAAGGATTACTTCCCTATGGTCAAGTTACTTTCCTAGTGCTGGGCCTTCCTACGGTCGGTCTCCTAATTGCTAAAAAGGACCAGTCTCTTTTGATAAAATTTCTGCTTGAAGAACAAAAAGAGAAAGACAACAATTCCACTATATATAACTTTTAAGTACAATGCTTCAAAATGATAAAACTAAAAGTAAATAAAGTAAAGTAGTCTATGGAATACTATCCTGGTCAATGTGTTGAGTCGTGTCTGCAAAGTATCCATTAAGTCCAAAGGAATCATCATCATCCTCTAGGCTCGAAAAATACTAAAGTGGTTACCCAACATCCAACTTAGGGCCTAGTAGTGAATCCAGACAAAGGTCTGACAGCAACTCCAGGTGTGATAGGCTCGGGAAAAGATCCTCATCAGGGATGTTCCCGATAATCTCAAAGGCATGGGCTGTAGGTGGCTCAGCTGATATGGGAATCGTGACTAGGTGACAACCCTTAGGTAGCTCAGTGATTGAGACTACCTCGGTGTCTGGAGCAGGTGAAACGGCTAAGACAGGCGGCGTGATGGGAGCGGGAGTAGCATGTGCTGGGATGGCAGGTGAAGCGACTGAGTGAACTGAGACCGGTGTGGAACTCTTGGGGGTAGCTTGTCATGTCTGTTGAACACAATGCGCTTGCCTGATTAAGGACGGGCCCAGAGTACTGCGTGGCATCCCCTCGTGCTGAAGGTATGCTCTAAGAGATCAATAAAGTCTCTGCTGGTCTCTGAGTAATGCCTATGCAACATCTGGGTCATTCAAGGTGGCTCCATAGTGTATCACCGTCTGTGGCTCATGTGTCTCTAGTGGCTGTGTATGCTCAGCAGGTCTCCTATCTAAACGTCTGGAGCATCGAACAGGAGGAGCTGGCGGTGCTATACCAATATCCTCCTCAACACTTTAGAATATCAATCGCCTTGGGCCTAATTGCCCTGTTGATGACCTGTTCTGATCAGCGTTGCTTTCCGATGAGTAAATTCTCGGAGTCCTCCTCCTATGAACTTGGATGTAAACTGAAGCTCCTGAACTTGGCATTTTGTCTGAACACATTCAACAAACTCATAAATACTAAGTGCAAGTATGACGCTTAGTTGTTAGTACACAGAGATGATATTTTTGTAGACTGAAAATAATAGAAATAAAAATAAAGAAAATAAAAAGGATAAGCAGGGGGTGTCTCCCAAGAGCGCTTTGTTTATCAAGTCGTTACGGCTCGACTTTTCTTTGCCAGATCTTCAGAATGGATCAAAGGAGAAGAGGTGCTCCTCCTTATCATGGTCTTCAAGATAAGCTTTTAGCCGGTGGCCGTTGACTTTGAAGTTTCCAGTAGGTCCTTCTAGTTTCACGGCTCCGTGTGGAAAAGCATGTATAGCTTTGTATGGCCCACTCCATCTTGATATAAATTTTCTAGCGAACTTCTTGAATCAGGAATTAAAGAGCAAAACTTTATCTCCAGGAGCGAACTTTGTAGGAATCAATTTTGCATCAGGTGTCAGCTTCGTCCGTTCCTTGTAGATGTATGACGTTTTGTATGCTTGGTCTCTTAATTCAGCGAGTTCATTCATTTGCATCTTCTGATGCTTAGCGGTTACTGAGGGGTCGAGGTTGCAGGTCTTCAATGCCCAGAGAGCTTTATATTCTAGTTCCAGCGGAAGGTGACAGGCTTTTCCATAGATCATACTGTAGGGTGTAGTTCTTAGAGGATTCTTGTAAGCAGTACAGAATGCCCACAGAGCATCGTCTAGTTTCTCGGCCCATTTATTTCCATGATGGCCAATGGTGCGTTCTAGGATTCTCTTGAGTGCTCTTTTGGTGACCTCTACTTGTCTGTTAGTCTGCGGATGATAGGTAGTGGACATTTTGTGGGTAACTCCGTATTGTTGCATCACCTTCATAAATTGGGTATTGCAGAAGTTTGTGCCTCTATCACTTATTATAGCACGGGAGCTCCAAATCAGCAGAAGAATCTCTTCAGGAAGTTGGTGACGACCTTGGCATCATTGGTTGGAAATGCTTGGGCTTCGACCCATCTGGAGACGTAATCTCATGCTACGAGGACATATTCTTTCCCATTAGAATTTTGGAATAGCCCCATGAAGTCTAATCCCCATATATCGAAGATCTCGCAAGCTTGGATATTAGTCCGAGGCATCTCATTATTCATAGAGATAATACCTTTCCTTTGGCATGCGTCGCAACGCTTTACAAGCTCTTGCGCATCTCGAAATATAGAAGGCCAATAAAATCCTAATTCGTAGACTTTTCTTGCAGTTAAGTTTGCTCCATGATAACCTCCGGTTGGTCAGTGGTAACATTGGTGAATAATCCATGCTACTTGTTTTTCATCTACGCACCTCCTGATTATCTGATAAGGGCAAATTCTAAACAGGTACAGATCTTCCCAGTAGTAGTACTTGGCATCCTTGAAGAACTTCCTTCTTTGGGATGTGCTCATTCCTTTCTGTACTACTCCAGCAACTAAGTAGTTCGCTATGTTAAAGCACCAAGGAGTATCAGTAAATTGCGATCCTATGTTAGCTTCTCCTAAGCTCATAAGCTGTTCTTCCAGAAATTTATCTCTGATAACTTGTTCAGCAAGTTTTTCCATCGCTGGGTTCTCCAAACGACTAAGATGGTCTGCTACGACGTTCTCTGCTCCTTTCTTATCTTTAATTTCAATATCAAATTTCTGAAGGAGTAAGATCCATCGTAGTAGTCTTGGTTTAGCGTCTTTCTTAGTGAATAAATATTTAAGGGCTGAATGATCTATATAAACTGTAGTTTTGGATAGGATGAGATAGGAACGGAATTTGTCGAAGGCGAATACTACAGCTAGCAGCTCCTTTTCCGTGGTAGTGTAATTCTCTTGAGCTCCAGTTAAGGTTTTGCTGGCGTAATAAATTGGATGAAAGTGCTTATCTGTCCGTTGTCCGAGTACAGATCCAACTGCGAAGTCACTCGCATCACACATGATTTCGAATGGTAAACTCTAATCAGGAGCTATCATGATGGGTGCATGTGTTAGCTGTTCCTTCAGGTAGTTGAATTCTTTAATACATTCTTTATCAAAGACAAACAGAACTTCCTTTCCAAGGAGATGAGTGAGAGGTCTTGTGACCTTCGAGAAATCTTTAATGAAGCATCGGTAAAAACCGGCGTGTCCAAGGAAACTCCTTACCGCTTTGTGATGACCCGGAAATTTCTGACCAAATTTAAACTTCATCTTTAACGTTTCTGACACGATAAGCAAAGTCTATAAAACTGAATCTCAAAATTCTTGAACTATTCAATTACCCTGTTTGTCCGATGATTCACGAACGTCATAACATGTATTATATAAACATAAGAGTTTTCAATATATACGGAATCATGCGAATAATATTTATATATGAAATGATAAAAATTTACTATTAAACGATGCTTTTCAAATTAAAAAAATTTACGTATTAAGTCGTTTTATTTTTATGATATAATTTTTGTAATTTTTTTTAAGAAACGAAGTTAAATTAAAAATGTACAATTTGTAAAGCACAACGTACAACAACGTGTAGCTTAAATAGTTGAATCGAAATTAATTCATTTACTATTCATATGAATAGTAAATGAAACGAAATTAATTAATTTACTACTCACATGAAAGCGACATGTTTGAAATTATTAATTATAAGTTACATAAAATACCCCTGAAGTATTTTAAAAATATGACTTTTAAAATCTTAATCGATTCGATTTTATTATTATATTATTATATTCTACTTTATTATATTATTATAATATTATTTTATTATTATATTATTACTTTATTATATTAATATATTATTATAATTATAAACGTACGATTCCTTTTATTATTATATTATTATTTTATTATATTATTATATTATTATAATTAAACACGTTTGATTCCTTTTATTATTATAATATTATTTTCTAACTATATATATATCGATCGATCGATCGATTGCAGAAACACACACACATATATGTACATATATATATTTATTTCATATATTTTTATTCCGTAGTAATTCTAGTGCAATATTCAAATTAAGTATTAGTTGTATACATAAAATACTACGACAGAGTTATGCTCGGGTGATTTTCAAAACAGATTTTATGAGCGGGATAGAGCTAAGGAAAATTATTGGTTATAGCTTTGGAGGTTATGGGTAATGTTCATGGGTATTGTTCGCAAGTCAAACCTAGTGTTTATCATCTCTGTTGCGTCTACGTACTTTCCTGCAATATTGAATCACAATATTGATACGTCAGCATTCATAACTTATCTTTTATATATTAATAGTGTATACATGTCTAGTGCTAGAGTATATATATTTATGCATGCTTGTATGCTAAATTTCGTCGTTAAACAGTTTATAATGAATCACTAATTAAATACATATATTACTGATAATAGGTATACGATATGCATGTTTTTGGAAAGCTGGCGAAAAATCAATAACTTTTCATTTAGAAATCGCGTAATTTCGGTGAACGAATTAAAAGATATGATCAACTGAATTATGATTGACATTAATTGAAATTGCTCTTGAATCTGCAATTGATATTTAAACAACTTGTTTGTAAGATTGATAAATTAAATTTTTTAATATTACCAGCCGAGTAAATGAATCCTTATATAAGGCATGTCTCGTTTTGTTGAACAATTGTCAAAATTGACTGTTTTATCATGTTTTAAAGCCTTATAAAAACTATAGTCTAATTTTACAAGAATTGGGAAACTATGTGAAATGTTAAAATGTTTCGATTGCCATGATCATTCAACAATAGTATTAAGTCAGATTGACTTTTTGAAATGACTTTTGAAAAACTTTTGTATGTTGATCTCGAGCATTAGGATTGTGATACACTATGACCTGACATAGCTTGATAGACATTTATTGACCAACATATGTTGTCTAGGTTGAGATATACGGTTATTTGGTAATCTGAGTTTCAGTCACATTTTGGTGAACAACTTTATATGCTGCTAAGTTGTGTTTCATTGCTCCATTTTTAATTGCTTTTGCAATCTATATTTTTGGGCTGAGAATACATGCACTTTATTTTAAACACAATGGATACAAGTACATACTAAATTCTACACTGAGTTTGAACCGAAAATCCCTTAGCTTTGGTAACTAGTAACTGCCGGTTATAAGAACTGGTGGGCGCGAGTAGTTATATATGGATCCATAGGGCTTGACATCCCCGTCTGTTCCAGGTATAGAAACCCTAGCTTGAACTATAAAACAGACGTATGCTATTTGAGGTTAGTACACGTTAGTTTGCGTGTATTATACATGTTGGTTGCATGTATGTTAAAATAGGGGTACTTATTAAAACGTTAAAGTTTAGTTACCAGGGTGTTCAGTCTTGTAGAACATTTTGATAAACGTTTCTGGATGAAACAACTGAAATCTTGTGATCTACCTTTCTATACAGATTATGTGCAACACTAAAACTACGAACTCACCAACCTTTGTGTTGAAACTTGTTAGCATGTTTATTCTCATGTTTCCTAGAAGTCTTCCGCTGTTTGCTTATATGTTAGACAAGCTATGTGCATGGAGTCTTACATGACATATTTTTCAAGGAAATGTTGCATTCACCAAATCATCACCATTTATCTTATTTTGACTGCATTGTCAACGGAAGTATTATTGTAAACTATTATTTACGATGATTGTCTATATGTAGAAATCATCAGATGTCGAAAACCTTTGATTTAAATATTCATTTATGGTGTGCCTTTTCAAAAGAATGCAATATTTACAAAACGTATCATATAGAGGTCAAATACCTCGCAATGAAATCGATGAATGACGTGTTCTTCCATATGGATTTGGAGCGATCATCACAGTTGGTATCAGAGCGTTGGTCTTAGCGTACCAGGTCTTGCATGAGTGTGTCTAACTGATAGTTGTTAGGATGCATTAGTAAGTCTGGACTTCGACTGTGTCTGCATGTCAAAAGTTTTGCTTATTACTTCTTGTCAGAAATTACCTGATTATCATTCTTAGTCTAAACGCGTCTTACTGCATTGATTGCATAGATAGTGTATAGACAAAATTCATATCTTGGCATATCTATTACAGTAAACTTTTCCTGACATCTTCCGTAAAATCCTCCGTAACTTATGGGATTCTGGTATTATAAATACATATGTAAACTATGTATTAAGGAGTACCAAATTAGTCCTATAATATATTTCATTCCAAAAATCTTTTTCTTGATTACACGAAATGGATCCTGTATCTAGTTCAAATTCCTTAGATTCCGGCAGCTATTCCGATATGGATTTCCACTCGAGCTTCGAAAGCAGCGTAACCGGAATGGATCAACCGATTAGCCATCATCTATTCTGGATGAATTGGGGATGGGTTCGTAGCCTACTTAATCATTGGAGACATGAAGAAGGCGATCCTTTCCATCCACCACATTCCCCTCTTGGCGAAGAACCTGAAGCACTTACCGGCGAACCTATTCGTAATACTACTTTCTCTCTCATTTCCAGAGTATCTCATCACGATTATATACTATCCCATATTATAAATCTTATTTATCCGATCGTCCGAACCACCGATCATCCCGGTATAATAGAAGAAGTCAACGAGCTTCGTGCTCGGGTAGTGGCTTTGGAGAATATGGTGCAAGGGTTACGAACACCAGCACCAGCACCAGCAGCATAACTAGTACCACCATCATCAACACCAACAATATCATTACCACCACCAACAATCACATCCGCATCACACGCCTAAAATCATAATCTGTACTTCGGATATCAACATCATACTCACCATGGATACCAAGGAGTATCAATAACAACAAACTATGAAGTATGGATTCATAACTTCATCGGAGAAATATCCTACGGCGATTATATAATCTATAATCTTAGAGATTATCTATTCTAGCCCTAACTATAAATCAGATGAGTGAACCAAAATGATAGAAGGAAGAGTAGAAACCCTGACAAGAATGGTGCATAAGGTACAAGCTAGACTTGTTTTACCAACATCATCAACAGTACCCTTAGCCTCACCAGCACAGTCAGTGTTTTCAACACCGTAAGAATCAGCAGCACCTCTAACATCACAAGCTCCGCCAGTTCAAGAATCACCGTGGACATCATTACGAATCAATAACGTGTATATTGTATCAACGAGTTATTAAATATTAACTCATTCCCTCTAAAGAATTTATATATATATCTTATATATATAAATTTTTAAACCATAATAAATCTTTTCGTACTAAGCTATTATGTATGAATTGAAAAAGGATAAATATTACTCGGTTAAATTAATATTACTATTATGCTATGATGTATATCCTTCGTTAACAACTTAACCTTCGTTAACTACAATCTCTATTTCAACTCAATGAATTCCATTTCATAATAAACCAAGTGTATTATTCAATTACATAATTGATTTTACATTTTCATTTTCGATATACTCGAAACTTTCCAGAAAACACCATCTGTGCCTTGTAAGGTTCACAAGAATTCCACGAGCACCAACATCCTTCACCGAGGAATAAGAATAAATAATGAAGTATCGATTACATTAGTAAAATATTCCGCAAAGATTATGTAATCTTTAATGTTTTAGAGATTAATCACTTCTAAGTCAAGCCGAAAACCAAATGAGCATAATATGATATTAACTCATTAAATCTGTATTACATCTGAAGAAAATATACATACATATATTTTCATAAAGATTGTAATGAAAATTCTTTTGTACAAAATATTACTTGTGAAATCTTTAACGGGTAGGTAATACCCAAAAAATATTTAAGTTCACAATTAATATGTTACACTGTACATTCTTCAATTTTAATTCAAAAATCATTAACTATACTCACAATCTTCACAGTGATACACAATCATTTCATACCAATTCAATTACATATTCTGATATTAACGGATCAGAATCTAAGTCATAACTCTGAACTGGTGACAACATTCTTAGATCTTTACATCTTTCAAAGCTATACTTTGACTTCAAAACTGTGCAAGATCCTTTAGCATTGTTATTACCGAAAATAACTTTGCAATTTTTTTTTAAAGTATCCAGTTTTACTACACTTCCAACCAGTCAACTTTGACTTTTCAGATTAGCCTTATTATAACCTTGACATATACATTCTTGTTACTAGGGAACCTGTAACGTCCTTCCAATAGGGTCTGGAAGAAACGTTACTAATATCAAATAAACCAACATATTATAATACGAGAACAATACTAAATGAGAAAATTTAACTTTATTGAGTACGCAGCGGAAAATGAAATGTCGTTACAATAATGGAAATAACGATAAAGTAATTGTTCATATGCAGAAGTAATAAATGCGATATCTCTTGATCCTAAGTCCAAGTAGCATCACATAAGTAGTAGATAAGAAAGCTTGAATCAAACAGCACCTGAGACAAAACATGCTAAAGTGTCAACCAAAAAGGTTGAGTGAAGTTCATAGGTTTAACAAAAGTAGTTATCGTTGTTTTTAGACCACAAGATTTAGTTGTAAAGTTGATCTCCCGCAGGATCAAAAAGTAGATCTCGCAGATCCAAAAGTTATGCCAGTGCGTGATATTTAGACTAAACGTTCAAGTTTGCCCCATGACAAGTTGTGTCTGTCCTTGTCGGTTTAAATTTCATTATCAAGTAATACAAAGACTGAGTCAAATGTATCGGGGACGTTACTAATATCAAATAAACCAACATATTATAATACGAGAACAATACTAAATGAGAAAATTTAACTTTATTGAGTACGCAGCGGAAAATGAAATGTCGTTACAATAATGGAAATAACGATAAAGTAATTGTTCATATGCAGAAGTAATAAATGCGATATCTCTTGATCCTAAGTCCAAGTAGCATCACATAAGTAGTAGATAAGAAAGCTTGAATCAAACAGCACCTGAGACAAAACATGCTAAAGTGTCAACCAAAAAGGTTGAGTGAAGTTCATAGGTTTAACAAAAGTAGTTATCGTTGTTTTTAGACCACAAGATTTAGTTGTAAAGTTGATCTCCCGCAGGATCAAAAAGTAGATCTCGCAGATCCAAAAGTTATGCCAGTGCATGATATTTAGACTAAACATTCAAATTTTCCCCATGACAAGTTGTGTCTGTCCTTGTCGGTTTAATTTCATTATCAAGTAATACAAAGACTTAGTCAAATGTATCGGGGACGTTACTCCCGATAGGCCTACCCCCAATAAATAAGCATGCCGCAGCACTTAAAAATATCACTGTAGGGACTTAGTCGGACATAGCCGGGTATAGCATAGTTTTAACAGTTGGTACTTGTGTCTAAATTGTAAATAGTAAAAGCAGCATGTGTCTCACCCCAAAAAGTTAAATAAGTTTGCTAGCAATAAAGAGTGGGGCTATGAATTCACCTTAGTAAGTAGAGAGAGTTATTCCTCGGAATAGAGAGTTGAACGAGTGAGCAGGAAAGTCAACCTATTGACATTTAAGAGTAGTTAAGTGTTTTGCCCATGTTTAAGTTTAAATATGTGTTTAAGTATAGTTTGTTTTACTAAGTTTCTATTCCTAGTAAGTTACTATTTTTATAAAGTTTCTATTTTTAGAAAGTTTCTTATTTTACTAAGTTTCTATGACTAGAGAGTTTCTACTTTTATGAGTGTTTCCATTTTAGGATACTTGCCGTATTAGATAAGCTTCCAATCACCCCTTTCCCTTCGAATGGCTAATTTAGATCTAGGGGCTTGAGCCATAGGACCCTTTAAATCGGAAATCCAAACCCTCTGCCTAGAATCTCGTAGAAACCATTCGTCAAGAAAGTTCGAAGATCTATACATCTCTAATACATATCCCAAAATGTTTTTGTGCTACAATATAATTAGTAGGTTATAGGTGCTAGTAATAGTAATAGTGTATACATGTTAAGTACTAGTATAAGTAGTATTAGGGTTTCATTAATTAGGGTTAGTTAATTAAAGTAGTAATTAATAACTAGGGTTTAGTAATTAATGTCCTAGGGTTTCATAAATGTTTAGAGTTTAATTAATTAGGGTTTAAGAATTATAGTTTAGGTGTAATTAGGGTTTAAGGTTTTAATATGTATATGTATATATAATTCGTATATATATGTATATATATATATAAAAATATTTTTTTTACATGTATATATGTATATATAAATCTAGGTGTGTTTATGTATATACTTATGAATAACAAGTTTATAATATGAATATGAATTATCAAAGATCAAAGTTTATGTAAATAGTTTAGGGTTTATGTTATACCTTTGAAGATTCAAGATAATTAACAAAGAAAAGATGAACACGATGAAGATGGAAGATCAAAGCCTTGAAAATCTTGAAGAACTCCTTGAAGATTCTTGAAGAACACGAAGAACAAGCTTGAAGATCCGAATACCACAAGAGAGGGAGAGGGAGAGATTGTTTTTGAGAGAGGATTTTGGTGTGATTTGTGAATGAGAAACTAGGTGTTTATATAGTGCAAGTATTAGAGTGTTAGTCAACATAAGGATGTTCTAATTAATGATTTTTATTTTGTTTTATAATTTTTAGTCAACAATAGGTGGTACTAGTTTATAATTAGTCAACATAAGGATGTACTAGTTTACACTTTATTTTTAGTCAACATAAGGATGTAAGATTTTTTAGTCTCATTATTATTACTATTATTATTATTATTATTATTATTTTTACATTTACTACATGATAAGTATTATTTTCTTTTTACTAATTCATGACTTGTATATATTTAGTTCCCAATTGTTTTATTATTTATATAAATGTCACTTTTTATTTATTACTTATAGGTTATTAGTTATAATATTACATAAATGCATAAATTTTAATTAGCAGTGAGTGTCGACTAACAGTTTATTATTTTCATCTTTTATTAACTTGTCAATTTTTGTACAAAGTTAATTAATATGTTTTCTAACTCTTAACACTTAACAATTGTTGATTAAAGTTTAATCATTAAGTTTTAATTATATTGTTTGTGCTTTTAATATTGGAAAAATATAGAATGGAAAAAATGAGGGTCGTTATAGTACCTCCCCGTTATTGAAAACTTCGTCCCGAAGTTTTTAGGTAGTTTCCTCGTTTGCATCAGCAGTTGAGAAGAGATGGGGATATTTCCGTTTCATATGGTCTTTGCGTTCCCAGGTATATTCGGGGCCTCTACGCGAATTCCAACGGACTTTAACGATAGGTATATTGCTTTTACGCGTTTGTTTGACCTCTCCTTCCATGATTTCTATAGGTTATTCAACGAAGTGCATTTTATCATTAATGCGAATATCATTCAAAATGATGATGTTATACAAGTCATTTCAGTAAATTGGATACATGAAATGTGTTATGAATAGTACTGAGCTCATTTAAAACCTTGAGCATTTTATGCCACAATATTAGGGCAGACAAACAAAGAGGAGCTCGTGAAAATCACAGTCATGAAATTTGATAGAGATCTTCATTGTTTACAACAAGAATATTTTAATGATGAATATAAGTTGAAAAATAAAGTTTTATCACTATTGAATAATATGGATAAAACGATTCGTTTATAGGAAGAGTATAAATGAAGCTATCATAAAAGAGTGAAATGAGAAAATTAAATGTTCGCCTTAACTTTTGACGTAGTCACGATTGATTTCCGGAATTCAAGGAATTAAAGGAAATCTTCGTAATCTATAAGATTTGATTCTCCGGTATTTACGAAATTTTGAGATTTGTTTGATTAAATGCGGTGATTTGCCTCGATTGATGTGTTTGGAATTTTGCTATAAATTAGCTTCCTTCGTTTCATTATCTTCACCACTTCTATACTTTCTTTCTCAATTCAAACTTCCAAAAGATTAAGAAAATGCTTAATCCAGTTCTGATCCTGGTTATTATATTGACCATCTATGCAGTCATTCTTCTTTTTCTTTTACCGCCAGAGGAATCTGTTTACTTCTACTATGCTCTTGGGGTTATAGTGTTTTTAATTATCCCGTGTCTTTATATTGCTATACGCATTGATATACACGGTTTGTAATTTCGGAGTCGTTATCGGGCTTTATATTTTTCCTTATATGTCGGAGCTTTATGCTTTTGTTTCTTCTTCCCGACTTCAAGTCAAGCGAGTAATGGTCCAGAATTCATAGGTATGAAGTTTCGAATGATCATAATATATAAAGTAGAAAGGAAATGTAATAGCACGATTTGATTTGTCATATTACCAGAATATCCGGAAAAGACCGAATCATCAAGAAAAATATGTTCTTGATATATTTAGAGGTTAAATAGAATGTAAGAGTCGTGTAACATGGAAAATGATGATTATAAAATCTATGAATCATCATCTTCCATTAAAAACTTAGCATGACTTACTGTAATATAATCACGTTGGCCTGACGTCATTATATTATACTAACTCATGCTTCAATTCCCAACACTTCTTCAAAGCATTTATAATTTAAACTCGAATTTTACAGAATATAGAAACTAAAACAGTTTCCTTTATAAAGATATCGCAAAGAGATACTTAATTGCGGACATGAATCGTTATGAAGATATCTTTCGAAACATAGAGGATATTTATGATGATATTTTGGAATTTCTAAGTTCGAAAGTTGATGAAGAAAAATTTTCCGCAAGCTTTTAACATGACTTCGGAGCAAGATATTCTCTAAAGATTTCACCGGATCCAAAATTACCTGGATTCTTTGAATATAGGGTTTGACCCTTGTGTTTGTCCTTGGTCTCCTCCATGGTTAGCTCAATCCGTTTTTCAGTTCCAAATTTTCTTTTGAGCTTTTCCAACGTACCATTCTTTATTATCAAACTGTTGGCCCTTAAGACCATCTACAATTTTTCTGTTTCCTCTGCATTTAATGCAGCCATATTTGAATCATCGGTTATCAATCCGAAATGGTTTCAAGAAATTTCATTTTTAGATGATTAAACGCTGATTGCGATCGTCAAGATTCAAAGGATGTTTTCAAGAATTTTAAATTTGAAGTGTTTAAGCGTAAGATGCATCCATCAATGGATCTAACGGTTGACGAAGAAATGTTGTGATTTTCAAAAGTAAGGAATGGTAAGTTCGGTGGTTTGATTTGATAATTCATCATAGAATACGAATGAATATAATTCATGAATGTAGTGATCTTTAGGAAGATAACACTTGCTAAAGCTTTACTTAAGTTCCGATATGTCAAAATCAGAGTATGTAACTGAATTTGTATGAAAATGGTTTTTCTTTGGTGAACATATACATATATCATGTGAATGTAAGTAGTATAGTTAACAACTGCTGAATCAGAATGGAAGAATGTTCAATGTAACATATTTATATGAGATATGAATATCTCTCGGGTTTTACCTACCCGTTAAAATATTTTTTACAATTAACAGTTTGTACAAAAGAGAAGATATACGTTCATATATGTATTCTTCAGATGTAATCATGGTTTTAATGAGCTAATATAATATTAAACTCATTTGATTTGCTGTTGAAACGAGAATAAATAATCTCCAAAACCTTAGAGATTTCATAATTGTCGTGAAATATTTCGCTAATGAAGTTATGAATTAATACTTCATCGTTCATTGTTATTGATATACTTCGGTATATGATGTTGGTGCTCTTGGAATTCTTGTGAAATTCATAAGGCACTAATGATATTTTCTAGAAAGTTTCGAGTACATCGAAAATTAAAGTATACAATCAATCATATATTTGAGTAATACACTTGGTTTATTACGAAATGGAGTTTATTGTATTGAAGCAATGATTAACGATTGTTAAGTTATTAACAAAAGATGTACATCATAGCATATTGTGATATGAATTAACCATGTAGTACATACTAGTTAAGATTCACACGTAATAGCTTAGTACGAAAAGATTTATTATTGTTCCAATCCATATATATAAAGTATACATATGTAATTCTTCAGGAAGAATGAGTCAATACATCTTAACTCATTATTAATAATATTCCTTGGTATCTATGGGGCGTATGATGTTGATGTTTGAGGTACTGAGTGCGATGTTGAGGCGTGGAATGCGGATGTTGTCGTTGGTGAAGCTGGTGATGTTGGTGGTGATGTTGGTGGTGATGCCGATGGTACTGGTGGTACTGATTATGCTGCTGGTGCTGCTGCTGGTGTTCGTAGGTTTTGCACCATATTCTCCAGAGCCACTACTCGAGCGCGAAGCTCGTTGACTTCTTCTATTATTCCGGGATGATTGGCGGTTCGGACAAGTGGATGAATAAGATCTAAAATTTTAGATATTATATATTCGTGACTGGATATCCTGGAAATGAGGGTGAAAATAGTGTTCCGAACGGGTTCGCCAGTAAGTGCTTCAGGTTCTTCACCAAGAGGTGAATTCGGTTGGTGGAAGGGATCACCTTCTTCTTGTCTCCATTGATTAAGTTTACTACGAACCCATCCCCAATTCATCCAAAATAGATGATGGCTGATTGGTTGGTTCATTCCGGTTACGCTGCCATTGGAGCTCGAAGAGTTCGAGGAATCCATATTATGTGTTTGGAATTAGGGTTTTTGATATGAGATTAGTGTTGAATACTGGATGATATATTCGTCTCCTCGAATACGTGTATATAGCAAAAAGATTTTCGTAATTTACGGAGGGAATTTAGGAAAAGTGTTAGACAAAATCTATTGGGATAGATACAATAAGATATAATAAGATATGATGTGTCTATACTTTAATAATGGCAGTATGACGTGTCGAGATCATAAAGTGATAAGTATGTAATCTAATAATCTTTTGATTAAAGACTTTCAATTCGTATACTGTGATAACCCAATGACATTTTTCGATTCATAAACCGATGCATAAAGGCATAAGGCATATAGGTACGTGATATAACAGGGAGTTATATACGTTTGTGTGTGAGTAGTAACAATTATAAGAGTTTCAAAATCATGGATAATATTTCATGTAATACATATGTAATACACATAACCATGATAGATGACTTATGAATGTCAAGAATTTCTGAAATCATTGTGTCACATTTAGATGCGGTGGTGTAATTGGATAGTACTCAGAAAAGTGAGCAGAGTTCTTAGATTAGCTCGTCATTCTAAGATAAGTAAAGTTTCTAAAGTATAGTGTAACATTTAACAGTTAAAGGCAACAATTAAAGGCACTATGGTCAAGAAAAGTTGTAGTCCTACATTAGGAAAGAGACTTTGATTAGAATCTTTAAGTCAAGTTTGGTAAAGCATGATTGTTAAGATTATAAGGCAATCCTAAGTGCTTTAAGTGTAAGGCAGGAAAGGTTATAGTTTCCTAGATTGCTAAGGCACCCTAGCTAGCAAGTAAGGCACACATAAAATTGCAATCCTGGTTCTCTATAACAGCCTGGTTATGCTCTGATACCAATCTGTAACGTCCTTCCAATAGGGTCTGGAAGAAACGTTACTAATATCAAATAAACCAACATATTATAATACGAGAACAATACTAAATGAGAAAATTTAACTTTATTGAGTACGCAGCGGAAAATGAAATGTCGTTACAATAATGGAAATAACGATAAAGTAATTGTTCATATGCAGAAGTAATAAATGCGATATCTCTTGATCCTAAGTCCAAGTAGCATCACATAAGTAGTAGATAAGAAAGCTTGAATCAAACAGCACCTGAGACAAAACATGCTAAAGTGTCAACCAAAAAGGTTGAGTGAAGTTCATAGGTTTAACAAAAGTAGTTATCGTTGTTCTTAGACCACAGAATTTAGTTGTAAAGTTGATCTCCCGCAGGATCAAAAAGTAGATCTCGCAGATCCAAAAGTTATGCCAGTGCGTGATATTTAGACTAAACGTTCAAGTTTGCCCCATGACAAGTTGTGTCTGTCCTTGTCGGTTTAAATTTCATTATCAAGTAATACAAAGACTGAGTCAAATGTATCGGGGACGTTACTAATATCAAATAAACCAACATATTATAATACGAGAACAATACTAAATGAGAAAATTTAACTTTATTGAGTACGCAGCGGAAAATGAAATGTCGTTACAATAATGGAAATAACGATAAAGTAATTGTTCATATGCAGAAGTAATAAATGCGATATCTCTTGATCCTAAGTCCAAGTAGCATCACATAAGTAGTAGATAAGAAAGCTTGAATCAAACAGCACCTGAGACAAAACATGCTAAAGTGTCAACCAAAAAGGTTGAGTGAAGTTCATAGGTTTAACAAAAGTAGTTATCGTTGTTTTTAGACCACAAGATTTAGTTGTAAAGTTGATCTCCCGCAGGATCAAAAAGTAGATCTCGCAGATCCAAAAGTTATGCCAGTGCGTGATATTTAGACTAAACATTCAAATTTTCCCCATGACAAGTTGTGTCTGTCCTTGTCGGTTTAATTTCATTATCAAGTAATACAAAGACTTAGTCAAATGTATCGGGGACGTTACTTCCGATAGGCCTACCCCCAATAAATAAGCATGCCGCAGCACTTAAAAATATCACTGTAGGGACTTAGTCGGACATAGCCGGGTATAGCATAGTTTTAACAGTTGGTACTTGTGTCTAAATTGTAAATAGTAAAAGCAGCATGTGTCTCACCCCAAAAAGTTAAATAAGTTTGCTATCAATAAAGAGTGGGGCTATGAATTCACCTTAGTAAGTAGAGAGAGTTATTCCTCGGAATAGAGAGTTGAACGAGTGAGCAGGAAAGTCAACCTATTGACATTTAAGAGTAGTTAAGTGTTTTGCCCATGTTTAAGTTTAAATATGTGTTTAAGTATAGTTTGTTTTGCTAAGTTTCTATTCCTAGTAAGTTACTATTTTTATAAAGTTTCTATTTTTAGAAAGTTTCTTATTTTACTAAGTTTCTATGACTAGAGAGTTTCTACTTTTATGAGTGTTTCCATTTTAGGATACTTGCCGTATTAGATAAGCTTCCAATCACCCCTTTCCCTTCGAATGGCTAATTTAGATCTAGGGGCTTGAGCCATAGGACCCTTTAAATCGGAAATCCAAACCCTCTGCCTAGAATCTCGTAGAAACCATTCGTCAAGAAAGTTCGAAGATCTATACATCTCTAATACATATCCCAAAATGTTTTTGTGCTACAATATAATTAGTAGGTTATAGGTGCTAGTAATAGTAATAGTGTATACATGCTAAGTACTAGTATAAGTAGTATTAGGGTTTCATTAATTAGGGTTAGTTAATTAAAGTAGTAATTAATAACTAGGGTTTAGTAATTAATGTCCTAGGGTTTCATAAATGTTTAGAGTTTAATTAATTAGGGTTTAAGAATTATAGTTTAGGTGTAATTAGGGTTTAAGGTTTTAATATGTATATGTATATATAATTCGTATATATATGTATATATATATATATATATAAATATTTTTTTTACATGTATATATGTATATATAAATCTAGGTGTGTTTATGTATATACTTATGAATAACAAGTTTATAATATGAATATGAATTATCAAAGATCAAAGTTTATGTAAATAGTTTAGGGTTTATGTTATACCTTTGAAGATTCAAGATAATTAACAAAGAAAAGATGAACACGATGAAGATGGAAGATCAAAGCCTTGAAAATCTTGAAGAACTCCTTGAAGATTCTTGAAGAACACGAAGAACAAGATTGAAGATCCGAATACCACAAGAGGGAGAGGGAGAGATTGTTTTTGAGAGAGGATTTTGGTGTGATTTGTGAATGAGAAACTAGGTGTTTATATAGTGCAAGTATTAGAGTGTTAGTCAACATAAGGATGTTCTAATTAATGATTTTTATTTTGTTTTATAATTTTTAGTCAACAATAGGTGGTACTAGTTTATAATTAGTCAACATAAGGATGTACTAGTTTACACTTTATTTTTAGTCAACATAAGGATGTAAGATTTTTTAGTCTCATTATTATTACTATTATTATTATTATTATTATTATTTTTACATTTACTACATGATAAGTATTATTTTCTTTTTACTGATTCATGACTTGTATATATTTAGTTCCCAATTGTTTTATTATTTATATAAATGTCACTTTTTATTTATTACTTATAGGTTATTAGTTATAATATTACATAAATGCATAAATTTTAATTAGCAGTGAGTGTCGACTAACAGTTTATTATTTTCATCTTTTATTAACTTGTCAATTTTTGTACAAAGTTAATTAATATGTTTTCTAACTCTTAACACTTAACAATTGTTGATTAAAGTTTAATCATTAAGTTTTAATTATATTGTTTGGGCTTTTAATATTGGAAAAATATAGAATGGAAAAAATGAGGGTCGTTATAGAACCTTTCATGTCCCACCACATTAGCAGTAAATTTACCAACAACTTCATTTATCCTTGACCTTCCGAGAAATCCTTATACTCATAGAAACCCTATCATGCACTCATCCACATCTTGTAACGGTAATTGCCATACCAACTACCAGGAATTAGCAATCAGTATTTCAAATTTCGCAGCAATTCTACGGCTAACAGTTATATATATACATATAATGTCTATCTTCTAGACTTACATACTTCGAATGTGAAGTTTCTAAAAAACACCCCAAACTGCGAAACTAGTTCTCCGAATTTTGGATAAATGCTGATGAAGTAGCAAAAACTGTAAATGACTTTAACAGTCGAAAGTTTGATGATAAAAAGTAGTGTGTTGGAAAAGCACAGAAAAGGAGAAGGTTTGGAACTGGAAAACGAATTGAGCAAACTATGACGAAGGCTGTGGACAAATCACAAAGACTAAGCATGCCTTCAAAGAATCCAAATGATTCAGTGTCTGCTGAAATCCTTAGCAAATACCTTGCTCCTTACTCTAAAACCTTTGCGGACAATATTCTTCATCATCATCTTATCTTAAATATTCTAAGATATCATCGTATCTTCCATTATAAATATCCTCCATATTTTTGAAGATATTTTCATAACTATTCTTATCTGAAATCATTCATCTCTTCACGCTATCTGTGTTACATCATAAAAGAAACTATTTTAGTTTCTAAAATCTGAAAAATTCGAAAAATGGATGTTTTGAAGTAATGTTGGGATTTGAAGCATGAGTTAGTATAATATAATGACACTTGATCAACGTGATTATATTACAGTAAGTCATGCTGAGTTTCTAATGGAACGTGATAAAGGTTCACAGATCCCACCCTTATCATGAACCATGTTACATAACTCTTTTATTCTATTTAATCTTAAACATATCAAGAAAATATTTATCTTGATGATTCGGTCTTTTCTAGATATTCTGGTAATTTGACAAATCAAATCGTGCTATTACATTTCCTTTCTACTTTGTATATTATGATCATTCGAAACTCCATACCTACGAATTCTGGACCATTATTCGCTTGACTTGAAGTCGGGAAGGAAAAACGAAAGCATGGAGCTCCTAAATATAAGGGAAAATATAAAGCCTGACAACAACACATATATTACAAACCGTGTATATCAATGCGTATAGCAATATAAAGATACGGGAGAATGAAAAATATTATAACCCCAAGGTAGTGGTAGAAGAAAATAACTTCCTCTGGTGGTAGATGAAAAAGAAGAATGACAGATATGAAAGTTAGGAGTATATCAAGAATCAGAACTGGATGAAGCATTTCACAATCTTTGGAAGTATGAAATGAGGAAGAAGATGTAGGAGTGATGAAAATAATAAAACGGAAGTGGTTAATTTATAGCGAAATATCGGACACAGCAATAGAGGCAGATTATGCATTTAATCAAAGAAAATCCTAATTTCCGCAATTTCTAAAGAATCAAATCTTATTTAGATTATGAAGATTTTCTATTCCTTAAATTCCAGAAATCAATCGATACTACGTCAAGAATTAAGACGAATCTCTATTCTTCATTTCACTCTATTACGATAACTTCTCTCATATGCTTCGAGTAATTGGATCGTTTTATTCATATTATTCAACGGTGATAAAACTCTATTTATCAACTCATATTCGTTACGAAAACATTTTTATTGTTAGCCATGACGACCTCACTCAAATTTCGGGACGAAATTTCTTTAACGGGTAGGTACTGTGATGACCCGGAAATTTCTGACCAAATTTAAACTTCATCTTTAACGTTTTCGACACGATAAGCAAAGTCTATAAAACTGAATCTCAAAATTTTTGAACTATTCAATTACCCTGTTTGTCCGACGATTCACGAACGTCATAACATGTATTATATAAACATAAGAGTTTTCAATATATACGGAATGATGCGAATAATATTTATATATGAAATGATAAAAATTTACTATTAAACGATGCTTTTCAAATTAAAAAAATTTACGTATTAAGTCGTTTTATTTTTATGATATAATTTTTGTAATTTTTTTTAAGAAACGAAGTTAAATTAAAAATGTACAATTTGTAAAGCACAACGTACAACAACGTGTAGCTTAAATAGTTGAATCGAAATTAATTCATTTACTATTCATATGAATAGTAAATGAAACGAAATTAATTAATTTACTATTCACATGAAAGCGACATGTTTGAAATTATTAATTATAAGTTACATAAAATACCCTTGAAGTATTTTAAAAATAAGACTTTTAAAATCTTAATCGATTTGATTTTATTATTATATTATTATATTCTACTTTATTATATTATTATAATATTATTTTATTATTATATTATTACTTTATTATATTAATATATTATTATAATTATAAACGTAAGATTCCTTTTATTATTATATTATTATTTTATTATATTATTATATTATTATAATTAAACACGTTTGATTCCTTTTATTATTATAATATTATTTTCTAACTATATATATATCGATCGATCGATCGATTGCAGAAACACACACACATATATGTACATATATATATTTATTTCATATATTTTTATTCCGTAATAATTCTAGTGCAATATTCAAATTAAGTATTAGTTGTATACATAAAATACTACGACGGAGTTATGCTCGGGTGATTTTCAAAACGGATTTTATGAGCGGGAAAGAGCTAAGGACAATTATGGGTTATAGCTTTGGAGTTTATGGGTAATGTTCATGGGTATTGTTCGCAAGTCAAACCTAGTGTTTATCATCTCTGTTGCGTCTACGTACTTTCCTGCAATATTGAATCACAATATTGATACGTGAGCATTCATATCTTATCTTTTATATATTAATTAATAGTGTATACATGTCTAGTGCTCGAGTATATATGTTTATGCATGCTTGTTGTAGTGACCCGAACTTTTCCATGTTTATATATATTAATTGAGATTGATATTTACATGATTAAATGTTTCCAACATTTTAAGCAATCAAACTTGTTAAGACTTGATTAATTGAAATAGGTTTCATATAGACAATTGACCACCCAAGTTGACCGGTGATTCACGAACGTTAAAACTTGTAAAACCTATATGATGACATATATATGGTTATATATATAGTTAACATGATATTATGATAAGTAAACATATCATTAAGTATATTAACAATGAACTACATATGTAAAAACAAGACTACTAACTTAATGATTTTGAAACGAGACATATATGTAACGATTATCGTTGTAACGACATTTAATGTATATATATCATATTAAGAGATATTCGTACATCATAATATCATGATAATATAATAAATTAAAATCTCTTTTGATATTATAAACATTGGGTTAACAACATTAAACAAGATCGTTAACCTAAAGGTTTCAAAACAACATTTACATGTAACGACTAACGATGACTTAACGACTCAGTTAAAATGTATATACATGTAGTGTTTTAATATGTATTCATACACTTTTGAAAGACTTCAAGACATTTATCAAAATACTTCTACTTAACAAAAATGCTTACAATTACATCCTCGTTCAGTTTCATCAACAATTCTACTCGTATGCACCCGTATTTGAAAGGACCCGTCCTAATCCAGCCGGACGAAGTCCATATTGATTATAAACGATTCACATCAGTTGATTACATCGCGAGGTACTTGACCTCTATATGATACATTTTACAAACATTGCATTCGTTTTTGAAAAGACAATCTTTCATTACATCTAAAGTTGACAGACATGCATACCATTTCATAATATATCCAACTATAATTGACTTAATAATGATCTTGATAAACTCAATGACTCGAATGCAACGTCTGTTGAAATATGCCATGAATGACTCCAAGTAATATCTTTTAAATGATCAAATGCACAGCGGAAGATTTCTTTCGTACCTGAGAATAAACATGTTTTCAAGTGTCAACCAAAAGGTTGGTGAGTTCATTAGTTTAGCATAGATAATCATTTCATAATTTTAATAGACCACAAGATTTCATATTTCCATTTCTCATAAACATACGTCCCCTGCATAGAGACAAAAATATCATTCATATGGATTGAACACCTGGTAACCGACATTCACAATATGCATATAAGAATATCCCCATCATTCCGGGATCCTCCTTCGGACATGATATAAATTTCGAAGTACTAAAGCATACGGTACTTTGGATGGGGCTTATTGGGCCCTTAGATCTATCTTTAGGATTCGCGTCAATTAGGGTGTCTGTTCCCTAATTCTTAGATTACCATACTTAATAAAAAGGGCATATTCGATTAGATAATCCAACCATAGAATGTAGTTTCGATTACTTGTGTCTATTTCGTAAAGCATTTATAAAAACAGCGCATGTATACTCAGTCCCAAAAATATATATTGCAAAAGCATTTAAAAAGGGATTAATGAAACTCACGCATATAAATATTGTAAAACAGTTAATAAAGCATTTGCATGTATTCGCAGTTCAAAATATATTTTAAAAATATTTAATAAAGCAGTTGTAAAAGCAGCACATGTATTCTCAGTCCCAAAAATATAAAGAGTAAAAGGGAGCAAATGAAACTCACCTAATGTATTTTGTAGTAAAATACATATGACTATATTGAACAACTGAACAATTCGGGGTTGGCCTCGGATTCACGAACCTATATCATTTGTATATTTATTAATATATATAATCGTAATTGAACAAATTTATATATTATAACTTATGTTATATATTATATATATTTAATTTTTGTGTATACAAGAATGATTAGTGTTTAGATAGATATATTAATATATACTCAGTTATATATTAATATATACTCAGTTAGTTTTATTTTAAGATACCTAATTTGTTATATATATGAATATTCACATAAAATTCGTTAATATGATTAATACATACTTTTATGTAATATTACCTATAGAGATATATCTTTATATACATAATATTTATTTACTAATATATATTAATAATGGTAAGTAAAGTTGTATTTGATTATCATAATAATATAAAAAAAATACTGATAACAATAATACTTATGGATATTTTATTGTTAATAATAGTTAGGATAATAGTTTTAATAGTAATAATAACGATATTAATAATACTGATAATACCACTTATAAAATCTGATAGTACTAATAATGATGATAATATTAATAATACATAATAATAATACCCATACTTATAGTTTGATGAAAATAGTAATAATAAATGATAATATTAATATTTCTAGGGTGTTACTAATATTTATAAAAATCACAAGAGATAATATTATTGTCATAGTAATATTGATAGTTATAATTATAACAATCATAATAATACTAGTAATATTTTAAATGTTAAAATTAATAATAATAATAATTATACAATTAATACTAATGGTAATAACCTTTATAATACTTTAGGTTTGATAATAATAATAATAATTATAATACATGAAATAATAACAATAATTTATAATAACAGTGATATCAATAACAACAACAACAATAATTATAATAACTATAATAATAATAATAATAATAATAATAATAATAATAATAATAATAATAATAATAATAATAATAATAATAATAATAATAATAATAATAATAATAATAATAAAATAGAATACTACCTTTGGAAAGGGTTCCAAAAAAAAATAAATGGTGCCTCATGCGAGACTCGAACCCCCGACCTCTCGAAAACCCAAACACTCACTAAACCAATCGGCGAAGCTTGTTTATCTGTTTTACAATACAACCCATACTATATAACCCGATTATTTCCTGACTTCATCTTCTTCCTTCCTTTCTAAATCTAAAGTCGACCAGAGCACATACCAAAACATATTCTGTTTGTTTTAAACTCGCATTAGAACATGAAAACGATTTATATTGTGTTTTAAATTTAACTGATTTCGTAAAAAGAAAAAAAAATTATATATATATATATAGACATTACAGCAGTCGCTGTTGAAACTCAAAAAAAAAATATGGTTTTTGATTTTAATAAAGTTTTAGCTAATACTTGTAACATGAATTGTGTTGATAATGATTCATAAAAACCTTATGGACCATCAATTTTAATAAAAACGACACCTAAGACTCCAATTTGATCTTTGAACAACGTTTGACTTTTTAAAGCTAAAAGTTTGACTTCGAATTACTTACTCGAAACTGAAAATTGGTGATTGAAAGTTTCCAGATAGTTTGAATGATTGTTTTCTAACAGAATGGCATTAATACAATTTGAAGTTTCATTCGAATTCATGAATCGAGTAAAAAGTTGAAGAACAGAGATGTTTGGAGTTTTTCTTTGATATTTTTCTGTTTTAAAAATCCCCAATTGCAGTAGTATAATAGCTATATATTAAGTAATGATCGAGTAAATGAAGTTAGTGAAACAATAGGATAAATTTTGTTTTGTATCAATTGTAGTCGACACCATATCAATTATCAGTAGAATTATATAAAAAAAAATTAAAAGGTGAGTGTGACCTTCAACAATTTTGTTTGGATACTTCTGTTATTTACCCCGATTCTGAATCAGTATTAGGGACAAAACAAATTAGTTTACTGTATTGATGGCAACTTGTAACAACTAGTACGACCCTTTGATTTATATATTCTCTATAATTAATATTAATAACTAAAAAATATATTAGTACATATAAATATAATTAATAATAATATCTATAGCAAGAATTTCAATATCAATGACAATGATTTTTTTTTAATCATAATGACATTACTAACCTAAATGATAATACTAATAATAATTATATTAATAATATTTATATTAACAATAGAAAAAAAAATGGTGATAATAATATTATTCATAATGCAAAATAATGATACTAATTATATTAATACTAATTACAATAATATAATAATCATATATCAATTGATATATATATATATCAATTTCCATATTTATATATTATCTATTGATAATAATAACATATCTAACACTGATTTTAATAAAAAATATTAATATCATTAATGGTACAAAAAGATTATTAATTATAATAGTTTTTTTTTTATTGATAATAATAATAATATTAACAATAATATTTTAACGACTTTTACTTATCAAATTCTATAAGTATATATATACTTGATATACTAACATCAATGATACAAATATTAATATTATTATTAACAGTAATATTATTAAAATTAATGATAATGATAATATTGTTAATGTAGCAATTAAAATTTTTAAATTGTAATTACATATATTATATTACCATTTATTATACCGTATCTATATTCACATCAATGTTCGTGAATCGTCGAGCACAGTCAGAGGGTACTTAATTACATAAATATAGTTTCAAAAGTTTTGAGACTCAATATAATAGATTTTGCTTATCGTGTCGAAATCATATTGAGATTAAGTTTGAATTTGATCAGAAATTTCCGGGTCATCACAGTACCTACCCGTTAAAGAAATTTCGTCCCGAAATTTGAGTGAGGTCGTCATGGCTAACAATAAATATGTTTTCCTGACGAATATGAGCTGATAAATAGAGTTTTATCATTTTTGATTAATATGGATAAAACAATTCGATTATTCGAAGAGTATGAATGGAACTATCATAAGAGAGGTCCCAACGGGCATCGTCCACCTTCGCCCAAAAATTTGCCCAAATTTTTAGCCGTTAGTAAAATAAAAAAAAAATTCCAACGGCTATCCCAACGGTCACTTTTACCCTATAAAAACACCAACCATATACTTCATTTTATACACTCAAACATATATTTCTTTTACACTTCCACCTTTCTTAAAAATCAAAATCAACACTCCCAAACTGCAAAATGTTAACACTTCCCTCAATGATTGTTTCATTCGATGTTCATTACGGAGGTGATTTTCGTAATCAAATGAAGGAATATAAGTGGGGCGACAGTATTTCGTTTGAAGATATCGACATTCGTGATGTTGGTTTACAAGACTTGCTATCCTTTCTGAAGGAAAAAGTTCCGTGTGAATTCACGTCTGTGTTCTTTTATAAAGACGATTATGATGCGGATTGTAGGGCAAGTCTTCTGTGTACCGATGATCAATGGTACTTTATAAAAGATACCATTGAAGATCGCGGTAAACGCATTTCTTTGTATGCGGTTCTTGAAGATGAAGAGACGTTGGGTTATCGTTACTTCGATGAATCAGCTGAAGCAGCAGTTGAGGCATCAAGAGAAATACCGATGTCTCCAGAGTACCTTACGGATGGTGAAATGACTGGTGAACGCTACTTTGCAGATGACAATTTATGACGACGAGTAGTTTGATTATAATCTTTTAATTTTTAATTGTCGTGATGTTTTAATTTTTAATTATTGTAATTTCAGTGTTGTTGTCGAGTTTTATATCTTCCTTTATGTTTCGGAGCTCTTCGTCTTTTTAATCTCCTCTCGATTTCCAGTAAAACGAGTAATGGTCTAGAATTTGTAAGTACGAAGTATCGAATGAATTTAATGTTATAATCAAGAAAGAACATAATAGCACGATTTGATTCGTCAAATTACCAGAATCATTGAGAATAGAGCTATCAAGAATATACTTTCTTGATATGTTCAGAAGTTAATTAGAATGAAAGAGTTATGTAACATGACACATGATGGTGGTATGATCTACTGTGAACCATCATGTCCCATTAGAACTCAGCATGACTTACTGTAATATAATCACGTTGATCAAGTGTCATTATATTAAACTAACTCATGCATCAGTTCCCAACATTACTTCAATAACATTCATATTTTAAGCTCGAAAATTTACAGAATATATAAACTAACAGTTTCTATATGAAGTAACACTGATAGCACGAAGGGATTAATGATTTTAGATAAGAATAGTTATGAAAATATCTTCAGAAATATGGAGGATATTTTTAATGAAAAATACGATGATATCTTTAAATATCTAAGATTAGAGGATGATATAAACTATTGTCTACAAGGGTTTAGAGTAAGGAGCAAGATATTCACTAAAGATTTCAACGGATCCAGAATTACCTGAATCCTTTGAATATAGGGTTTCAATGAATATATATAATGATTTATCAGAGAGATTTAAACCAGGAAGCAACGAGGTTGCTGGTACATCTGTTGGTAATATGGTAAAATGTGAAAGGTTCCCCGGTAACAATAAAAGAGCACGTATACATATCAAGGTTATAATAAGGTTGTTTCGAACGAAAAGTCGAAGTTGACTTGTTGGGGCTGTGACAAAATTGGCTAATTTGAAAAGAGATTGCAAATTTAATTTCGATAATAATAACGCTAAGGAATTAGCACAGCTATGCGTTAAATGTTTACTCAAGTTCCTAGTGTTTTCAGGTGCATAATAATATGCATCGATCTTTTCTTCCATAGGAAATGTGCAGTTGGTTCATCCTCTCGATTGAGGTGTTTTTAAGAATCATGAAAGGTTTGAACGCGAATTGTAATCGTCAAGATACAAATGAGGTTTAAGATGAAATCAAGTGGCAAACTTGAAGAATTGTTTAGTTTCATATGTTATAATCAATATTTTAATTCATTTTTATTGTCCATTGTTGGTAGTCCACAGTTTGATATTCCACAGTAACAGTCCAGTAATTCATATATAATATTCGAATTGATTAATAAATATCGTGACCCGTGTACATGTCTCAGACTCGATCACAACTCAAAGTATATATATTATTTGAGAATCAACCTCAACCCTGTATAGAGAACTCGATCATTACTGCATATAGAGTGTCTATGGTGATTCCAAATAATATATATAGATGCGTCGATATGATATGTCAAAACCTTGTATACATGTCCCGATATTTAAAGTGCGTAAAATATATAACAGAAAATAAATGACAATAAATAGAGTGCGTAAAGTAAATAACAGAAATTAAATGACGATAAATAAAGTGCGTAAAGTAAATAACAGAAATTAAATGACGATAAATAAAATCAAGAGAATGTAAATTGCGATAAATAAACTGCGATAAATAATTTGCGATAATTAAATGGTAATACGGAATTAACAGTTAGCTAGGAACAGTTAGCTAGGATTTTGTCAGCGTGGATTCTTAATAGAATTTCATATTGTTAATTAATCTGTTTCTAATCAATTTTTATTGTGTCCATTATTTCTTCATTATGCCACTTGTTGGATTCTGATAGGTCAAAATCCAAATTTAAAATTTAATGAAAATGGTTACTCTGCGATGAACGGATACGGATACCGGTGGATGTAAGTAGGATAGTGAATAACTGTGGAATCAGATTCGAAGAATACACAGTGTAACTTATTAATGTGAAATTTAAATATTTCTCGGGTATTACCTACCCGTTAAAATATTTTCACCATTAGCAGTTTGTACAAAAGAATTTTAAATTACAACCTTTATGAAAACATATTTACATATATATTTTCTTCAGATGTAATCATGGATTTAATGAGTCAATATGATATTAAACTCATTTGATTTACCATTAGAGCAAGAATATATAATCTCTAAAACATTAGAGATTACATAATCTCCATGAAGAACGAAGATAATTGATGTAGAACGATATGTAGAACGATATGTAGAACGATGATTATACTCGAGGTATATAATGAAATGTTGAGGCATGGATTGTTGATGGTACTGGTGCTGTTACTGATTGTACTGTTGGTGCTGGTGATGTTGCTGAAGCTGGTACATTTTGTACCATATTCTCCAGATTGATTACTCGAGCGCGAAGTTCGTTGACTTATTACTCCAGGATGATTGTCGGTCGGAACGAGCAGATGAATAGGGTTTAGAATTGTGGATAGAATATGATCTTGTCGAGTTACCCTGGAAATGAGACTGAAAATGGTGTCTCGAACAGGTTCGTCGGTAAAACGCTTCAGGTTCATTGTCAAGAGGTGAATTCGGTTAGTGGAAGGGATCGCCTTTTGCGCGTCTCCATTGATTAAGTCGACTACGAATCCATCAGATGAATTGGGGATGGATGATTGGTTGATTCATTCTGCTGACGTTGCTTCCAGAGCTTAGATGACTATCCATTCGGAATAACTGTCGGGATAACTATCGGAATAGTTGTCGAAATCCGAGGGACTCGAATTAGTGGAAGAATTCATCTCGTACGACCAGATGAAGGATTTTCGATAAGGAATAGAATAGGATGTAGATTAGTACCCTGCAATACATAATTTACATATGCATATATAATACTAAAATTCTATAAGTTACGGAGGAATCTACGGAAGATTCAGGCAAAGTTTACAGTAACAGATACGCTAAGATATGAAGTAGCAGATACGCTAAGATATGAGTTTTTGTCTATACACTAATTATGCAATTAATGCAATAAGATGTGTCTAGACTAAGGATGATAAGCAAGTGATTCTCTAAGAATGATAGGCAGGAAATTTTCGACACGAAATGATAAGCAAAACTTTTGACATGCAGACACGGTCAAAGTCCAGACTCACTAATGCATCCTAACGACTTATCAGTTAGACACACTAATGCAGACCCGGTTCACTAAGACCACCGCTCTGATACCAACTGAAAGGACCCGTCCTAATCCAGCCGGACGAAGTCCATATTGATTATAAACGATTCACATCAGTTGATTACATCGCGAGGTACTTGACCTCTATATGATACATTTTACAAACATTGCATTCGTTTTTGAAAAGACAATCTTTCATTACATCTAAAGTTGACAGACATGCATACCATTTCATAATATATCCAACTATAATTGACTTAATAATGATCTTGATAAACTCAATGACTCGAATGCAACGTCTGTTGAAATATGCCATGAATGACTCCAAGTAATATCTTTTAAATGATCAAATGCACAGCGGAAGATTTCTTTCGTACCTGAGAATAAACATGTTTTCAAGTGTCAACCAAAAGGTTGGTGAGTTCATTAGTTTAGCATAGATAATCATTTCATAATTTTAATAGACCACAAGATTTCATATTTCCATTTCTCATAAACATACGTCCCCTGCATAGAGACAAAAATATCATTCATATGGATTGAACACCTGGTAACCGACATTCACAATATGCATATAAGAATATCCCCATCATTCCGGGATCCTCCTTCGGACATGATATAAATTTCGAAGTACTAAAGCATCCGGTACTTTGGATGGGGCTTGTTGGGCCCTATAGATCTATCTTTAGGATTCGCGTCAATTAGGGTGTCTGTTCCCTAATTCTTAGATTACCAGACTTAATAAAAAGGGCATATTCGATTAGATAATCCAACCATAGAATGTAGTTTCGATTACTTGTGTCTATTTCGTAAAGCATTTATAAAAACAGCGCATGTATACTCAGTCCCAAAAATATATATTGCAAAAGCATTTAAAAAGGGATTAATGAAACTCACGCATATAAATATTGTAAAACAGTTAATAAAGCATTTGCATGTATTCGCAGTTCAAAATATATTTTAAAAATATTTAATAAAGCAGTTGTAAAAGCAGCACATGTATTCTCAGTCCCAAAAATATAAAGAGTAAAAGGGAGCAAATGAAACTCACCTAATGTATTTTGTAGTAAAATACATATGACTATATTGAACAACTAAACAATGCGGGGTTGGCCTCGGATTCACGAACCTATATCATTTGTATATTTATTAATATATATAATCGTAATTGAACAAATTTATATATTATAACTTATGTTATATATTATATATATTTAATTTTTGTGTATACAAGAATGATTAGTGTTTAGATAGATATATTAATATATACTCAGTTATATATTAATATATACTCAGTTAGTTTTATTTTAAGATACCTAATTTGTTATATATATGAATATTCACATAAAATTCGTTAATATGATTAATACATACTTTTATGTAATATTACCTATAGAGATATATCTTTATATACATAATATTTATTTACTAATATATATTAATAATGGTAAGTAAAGTTGTATTTGATTATCATAATAATATAAAAAAAATACTGATAACAATAATAATTATGGATATTTTATTGTTAATAATAGTTAGGATAATAGTTTTATTAGTAATAATAACGATATTAATAATACTGATAATACCACTTATAAAATCTGATAGTACTAATAATGATGATAATATTAATAATACATAATAATAATACCCATACTTATAGTTTTATGAAAATAGTAATAATAAATGATAATATTAATATTTCTAGGGTGTTACTAATATTTATAAAAATCACAAGAGATAATATTATTGTCATAGTAATATTGATAGTTATAATTATAACAATCATAATAATACTAGTAATATTTTAAATGATAAAATTAATAATAATAATAATAATTATACAATTAATACTAATGGTAATAACCTTTATAATACTTTAGGTTTGATAATAATAATAATAATTATAATACATGAAATAATAACAATAATTTATAATAACAGTGATATCAATAACAACAACAACAATAATTATAATAACTATAATAATAATAATAATAATAATATTAATAATAATAATAATAATAATAATAATAATAATAATAATAAAATAGAATACTACCTTTGGAAAGGGTTCCAAAAAAAAATAAATGGTGCCTCATGCGAGACTCGAACCCCCGACCTCTCGAAAACCCAAACACTCACTAAACCAATCGGCGAAGCTTGTTTATCTGTTTTACAATACAACCCATACTATATAACCCGATTATTTCCTGACTTCATCTTCTTCCTTCCTTTCTAAATCTAAAGTCGACCAGAGCACATACCAAAACATATTATGTTTGTTTTAAACTCGCATTAGAACATGAAAACGATTTATATTGTGTTTTAAATTTAACTGATTTCGTAAAAAGAAAAAAAAATTATATATATATAGACATTACAGCAGTCGCTGTTGAAACTCAAAAAAAAATATGGTTTTTGATTTTAGTAAAGTTTTAGCTAATACTTGTAACATGAATTGTGTTGATAATGATTCATAAAAACCTTATGGACCATCAATTTTAATAAAAACGACACCTAAGACTCCAATTTGATCTTTGAACAACGTTTGACTTTTTAAAGCTAAAAGTTTGACTTCGAATTACTTACTCGAAACTGAAAATTGGTGATTGAAAGTTTCCAGATAGTTTGAATGATTGTTTTCTAACAGAATGGCATTAATACAATTTGAAGTTTCATTCGAATTCATGAATCGAGTAAAAAGTTGAAGAACAGAGATGTTTGGAGTTTTTCTTTGATATTTTTCTGTTTTAAAAATCCCCAATTGCAGTAGTATAATAGCTATATATTAAGTAATGATCGAGTAAATGAAGTTAGTGAAACAATAGGATAAATTTTGTTTTGTATCAATTGTAGTCGACACCATATCAATTATCAGTAGAATTATATAAAAAAAAATTAAAAGGTGAGTGTGACCTTCAACAATTTTGTTTGGATACTTCTGTTATTTACCCCGATTCTGAATCAGTATTAGGGACAAAACAAATTAGTTTACTGTATTGATGGCAACTTGTAACAACTAGTACGACCCTTTGATTTATATATTCTCTATAATTAATATTAATAACTAAAAAATATATTAGTACATATAAATATAATTAATAATAAAATCTATAGCAAGAATTTCAATATCAATGACAATGATTTTTTTTTAATCATAATGACATTACTAACCTAAATGATAATACTAATAATAATTATATTAATAATATTTATATTAACAATAGAAAAAAAAATGGTGATAATAATATTATTCATAATGCAAAATAATGATACTAATTATATTAATACTAATTACAATAATATAATAATCATATATCAATTGATATATATATATATATATATATATATATATATATATATATATATCAATTTCCATATTTATATATTATCTATTGATAATAATAACATATCTAACACTGATTTTAATAAAAAATATTAATATCATTAATGGTACAAAAAGATTATTAATTATAATAGTTTTTTTTTTATTGATAATAATAATAATATTAACAATAATATTGTAACGACTTTTACTTATCAAATTCTATATGTATATATATACTTGATATACTAACATCAATGATACAAATATTAATATTATTATTAACAGTAATATTATTAAAATTAATGATAATGATAATATTGTTAATGTAGCAATTAAAATTTTTAAATTGTAATTACATATATTATATTACCATTTATTATACCGTATCTATATTCACATCAATGTTCGTGAATCGTCGAGCACAGTCAGAGGGTACTTAATTACATAAATATAGTTTCAAAAGTTTTGAGACTCAATATAATAGATTTTGCTTATCGTGTCGAAATCATATTGAGATTAAGTTTGAATTTGATCAGAAATTTCCGGGTCATCACAGTATTCGTACTCGTACAATACACAGCTTTTAGATGTATGTACTATTGGTATATACACTCCAATGATCAGCTCTTAGCAGCCCATGTGAGTCACCTAACACATGTGGGAACCATCATTTGGCAACTAGCATGAAATATCTCATAAAATTACAAAAATATGAGTAATCATTCATGACTTATTTACATGAAAACAAAATTACATATCCTTTATATCTAATCCATACACCAACGACCAAAAACACCTACAAACACTTTCATTCTTCAATTTTCTTCATCTAATTGATCTCTCTCAAGTTCTATCTTCAAGTTCTAAGTGTTCTTCATAAATTCCAAAAGTTCTAGTTTCATAAAATCAAGAATACTTTCAAGTTTGCTAGCTCACTTCCAATCTTGTAAGGTGATCATCCAACCTCAAGAAATCTTTGTTTCTTACAGTAGGTTATCATTCTAATACAAGGTAATAATCATATTCAAACTTTGGTTCAATTTATATAACTATAACAATCTTATTTCAAGTGATGATCTTACTTGAACTTGTTTTCGTGTCATGATTTTGCTTCAAGAACTTCGAGCCATCCAAGGATCCATTGAAGCTAGATCCATTTTTCTATTTTCCAGTAGGTTTATCCAAGGAACTTAAGGTAGTAATGATGTTCATAACATCATTCGATTCATACATATAAAGCTATCTTATTCGAAGGTTTAAACTTGTAATCACTAGAACATAGTTTAGTTAATTCTAAACTTGTTCGCAAACAAAAGTTAATCCTTCTAACTTGACTTTTAAAATAAACTAAACACATGTTCTATATCTATATGATATGCTAACTTAATGATTTAAAACCTGGAAACACGAAAAACACCGTAAAACCGGATTTACGCCGTCGTAGTAACACCGCGGGCTGTTTTGGGTTAGTTAATTAAAAACTATGATAAACTTTGATTTAAAAGTTGTTATTCTGAGAAAATGATTTTTATTATGAACATGAAACTATATCCAAAAATTATGGTTAAACTCAAAGTGGAAGTATGTTTTCTAAAATGGTCATCTAGACGTCGTTCTTTCGACTGAAATGACTACCTTTACAAAAATGACTTGTAACTTATTTTTCCGACTATAAACCTATACTTTTTCTGTTTAGATTCATAAAATAGAGTTTAATATGAAACCATAGCAATTTGATTCACTCAAAACGGATTTAAAATGAAGAAGTTATGGGTAAAACAAGATTGGATAATTTTTCTCATTTTAGCTACGTGAAAATTGGTAACAAATATATTCCAACCATAACTTAATCAACTTGTATTGTATATTATGTAATCTTGAGATACCATAGACACGTATACAATGTTTCGACCTATCATGTCGACACATCTATATATATTTCGGAACAACCATAGACACTCTATATGTGAATGTTGGAGTTAGCTATACAGGGTTGAGGTTGATTCCAAAATATGTATAGTTTGAGTTGTGATCAATACTGAGATACGTATACACTGGGTCGTGGATTGATTCAAGATAATATTTATCGATTTATTTCTGTATATCTAACTGTGGACAACTAGTTATAGGTTACTAACGAGGACAGCTGACTTAATAAACTTAAAACATCAAAATATATTAAAAGTGTTGTAAATATATTTTGAACATACTTTGATATATATGTATATATTGTTATAGGTTCGTGAATCAACCAGTGGCCAAGTCTTACTTCCCGACGAAGTAAAAATCAGTGAAAGTGAGTTATAGTCCCACTTTTAAAATCTAATATTTTTGGGATGAGAATACATGCAGGTTTTATAAATGATTTACAAAATAGACACAAGTACGTGAAACTACATTCTATGGTTGAATTATCAAAATCGAATATGCCCCTTTTTATTAAGTCTGGTAATCTAAGAATTAGGGAACAGACACCCTAATTGACGCGAATCCTAAAGATAGATCTATTGGGCCTAACAAACCCCATCCAAAGTACCGGATGCTTTAGTACTTCGAAATTTATATCATATCCGAAGGGTGTCCCGGAATGATGGGGATATTCTTATATATATGCATCTTGTTAATGTCGGTTACCAGGTGTTCACCATATGAATGATTTTTATCTCTATGTATGGGATGTGTATTGAAATATGAAATCTTGTGGTCTATTGTTACGATTTGATATATATAGGTTAAACCTGTAACTCACCAACATTTTTGTTGACGTTTTAAGCATGTTTATTCTCAGGTGATTATTAAGAGCTTCCGCTGTCGCATACTTAAATAAAGGCAAGATTTGGAGTCCATGCTTGTATGATATTGTGTAAAAACTGCATTCAAGAAACTTATTTTGTTGTAACATATTTGTATTGTAAACCATTATGTAATGGTCGTGTGTAAACAGGATATTTTAGATTATCATTATTTGATAATCTACGTAAAGCTTTTTAAACCTTTATTGATGAAATAAAGGTTATGGTTTGTTTTAAAATGAATGCAGTCTTTGAAAAACGTCTCATATAGAGGTCAAAACCTCGCAACAAAATCAATTAATATGGAACGTTTTTAATCAATAAGAACGGGACATTTCAGTTGGTATCCGAGCGTTGGTCTTAGAGAACCAGAATTTTTCATTAGTGTGTCTTATCGAGTTTGTTAGGATGCATTAGTAAGTCTGGACTTCGACCGTGTTTACTTGAAAAATGATTGCTTAACAAATTTTGTTGGAAACTATATATTTTTAACATGTGAATATTATGTGATATATTAATCTCTTAACGCGTTTGATATTATGTGATAGATGTCTACCTCTAGAACAAGTCCCATTGACTCACCTAATAATAGTGAAGAGTCAAATGTAAATTGGAATGATTCGTAGACTGATTCACAAGTTCCCGAAGAGGAACCGGAAGAAGAGTCGGAACCGGAAGAAGAATCGGAACCGGAAGAAGAATCGGAACCGGATGAAGAAGTAGAACCGGTGGGGGAAATAATAAAACGGTTAAGTAAAAGAAAATCCTCAACCAACCGACCAAGGTTAATTATGGTCAATGGTGTTTCCGCCAAGGAAGCAAAATATTGGGAGGATTACCAATTTTCCGATGAATCGGATTCTGACGAGAATTCCGATGATGTTATAGAAATTACCCCAACTGAATTTAAAAAGGCAAAAGAAAATAATAAGGGAAAGGGCATAAAAATAGAGAAATCTAATTCCAACCCCGATGAACTTTATATGTATCGTCAACCCCCGAAGTCCTTAAGTTGTAACAATGACCCGGGAACCTCTAAACCACCAGGTTTTTCTAAACCAATGTGGATAACGACGGCTCGTATTAGGGGAACATCATATATCCCTAGAAACTTGGCAAAACGAACCAAAACCGAAGAAGAAGAAACAAGCGAGTCAGAATAACATAGTAGTATTCGTGTGGTGTAATATATGTAATATAGTGTGCTTATGCTTTATGATATATGTAAAAATTGCTTGTATTAATAAGTATTTTTTTTTATGAATCTCACTCTTGTCTATTTTACAGTATAAAAACACAAAATGGATAGACAACCCAATATTTTAAGAGACCTACCCGGAGACATGATTGATGAAATCTTGTCTAAAGTCGGTCAGAATTCTTCGGCACAACTATTTAAGGCGAGATCAGTTTGTAAGACATTCGAAGAACGTTCCAAGAATGTCTTGGTTTATAAGAGACTTTCATTTGAAAGATGGGGGATATCACATTGGGAAACCCATAAGTTACGATGTGTTTACTTTGACGCATATATTACGGGGAACCCAAATGCTATTTTACGCAACGGGTTAAGAAATTATTTTGACTTAATATATCCGAATATTGGACTTCGTGATTTAGAAAAAGCGGCTAACATGCATCATAAAGAAGCATGTTATGCTTACGGATTAGTAATGTTCGCTTCTCACCAAAGTGAGAACAAGAACATCGGGCTACAACTATTAAACAAAACGTTTCCACAAGTGACGGAGTCGGTAATTGGGGTAAGAAATGAGGTTTTTAGATTGTTACGGGACTGTTGGACATTACGTAACCCTCGTCCCTTTGACGACGTTACAACACGCTGTCTTATCAACGGCCATAACGGTTATGTTGCACAAGACCAAGGATGGGAAGTAGTCCTAGTAAAACCAGAATGCATGACTTGTTTCTGGACGTATGAATTACGTGTCTTTATTGCCTTTGCTGAACGACTTGTGTACTAGCTAGAATTATCTTCACAACTATCTTGTATCAAAGTTATTGTGTGCTATATTTCATGCTTTATGTAAAATAAGCGGTATTGTAATTTGTAAAATATTGTATAAAAGGTTTGAACGCGAAATATTATTATAATCAGTTTTTCATATAGAATTGTAGTAGTTGAATTGTATATTAGCTACTAAGTATGAACTTAACGGGTAGGTACTACCCGAATTTAAACTTATAAAACGCTAATATGAAGAAAAAGCTTTTATAAATGAGTTCATATTATGCTACGAAATACTATTAACTACTCTTAATATTCTGTATGATTAACTTGTTCCATTTAACTATTTTGAAGGAAATGGCACCGACTACTCGACACACCGTGAATTTGAATGAAGAGGAATTCCGTACTTTTCTAGCTTCAAACATAGCCGCAGTACAGGCTGCGCTACATACCAACAATAACCTTGGATCTAGCAGTACAGGAAATCGTGTAGGATGCACCTACAAAGAATTCACTGCCTGCAAACCTTTGGAATTTGATGGAACCGAAGGACCGATCGGATTGAAACGGTGGACCGAGAAGGTTGAATCGGTGTTTGCCATAAGTAAGTGTACTGAAGAGGACAAAGTGAAGTACGCTACGCATACCTTCACAGGTTCTGCGTTAACATGGTGGAATACCTATCTAGAGCAAGTGGGACAAGACGATGCGTACGCACTACCGTGGTCAGCATTCAAGCACTTGATGAACGAGAAGTACCGTCCTAGAACTGAGGTTAATAAGCTCAAGACAGAACTTAGAGGGTTACGAACCCAAGGATTTGATATTACCACATACGAAAGACGATTCACAGAATTGTGCCTATTGTGTCCGGGAGCATTCGAAGATGAGGAAGAGAAGATCGACGCGTTTGTGAAAGGATTACCGGAAAGAATCCAAGAAGATATAAGTTCACACGAGCCCGCCTCCATATAACAGGCATGTAGAATGGCTCAAAAACTAGTGAACCAGATTGAAGAAAGAATTAAAGAATAGACTGCTGAAGAGGCCAATGTGAAGCAAGTCAAAAGAAAGTGGGAGGAAAATGGTGATAAGAATCACCAATACAACAACAACAGCAATCGCAACAATTATCCCAACAATCGCAACATCAATCGCAACTACAACAAACGGCCCAACAACAACAACAACAACAACAACAACAGCAACTACAACAATCATCCCAACAACAATAATAACCGCAACAACAACAACAATCAGAAGCAGCTATGTCAAAGGTGTGAAAAGTATCACTCGGGGTTCTGCACCAAATTTTGCAACAAGTGTAAAAGAAATGGTCATAGCACGGCGAAGTGTGAGGTCTACGGACCAGGGGTTAATAGAACGAAAGGAACAAATGGTGTCGGAACGAGTAATGGCGGAGCAAGTAGTGTCGGAGCAAGCTATGCCAATGTAGTTTGTTATAAATGTGGAAAACCGGGCCACATTATTAGAAATTGCCCGAACCAGGAGAACACGAATGGACAAGGCCGCGGAAGAGTTTTCAATATTAATGCGGCAGAGGCACAGGAAGACCCGGAGCTTGTTACGGGTACGTTTCTTATTGACAATAAATCTGCTTACGTTTTATTTGATTCGGGTGCGGATAGAAGCTATATGAGTAGAGATTTTTGTGCTAAATTAAGTTGCCCATTGACGCCTTTGGATAGTAAATTTTTACTCGAATTAGCAAATGGTAAATTAATTTCAGCAGATAATATATGTCGGAATCAAGAAATTAAACTGGTTAGCGAAACATTTAAGATTGATTTGATACCAGTAGAGTTAGGGAGTTTTGATGTGATAATCGGTATGGACTGGTTGAAAGAAGTGAAAGCAGAGATCGTTTGTTACAAAAATGCAATTCGCATTATACGAGAAAAAGGAAAACCCTTAATGGTGTACGGAGAAAAGGGCAACACGAAGCTACATCTTATTAGTAATTTGAAGGCACAAAAACTAATAAGAAAAGGTTGCTATGCTGTTCTAGCACACGTCGAGAAAGTACAAACTGAAGAAAAGAGCATCAATGATGTTCCCATTGCAAAAGAATTTCCCGATGTATTTCCGAAAGAATTACCGGGATTACCCCCACATCGATCCGTTGAATTTCAAATAGATCTTGTACCAGGAGCTGCACCAATAGCTCGTGCTCCTTACAGACTCGCACCCAGCGAGATGAAAGAACTACAAAGCCAATTACAAGAACTTTTAGAGCGTGGTTTCATTCGACCAAGCACATCACCGTGGGGAGCTCCTGTTTTGTTTGTCAAGAAGAAAGATGGTACATTCAGGTTGTGTATCGACTACCGAGAGTTGAACAAACTTACCATCAAGAACCGCTACCCACTACCGAGAATCGATGACTTATTTGATCAACTACAAGGCTCGTCTGTTTATTCAAAGATTGACTTACGTTCCGGGTATCATCAAATGCGGGTGAAAGAAGATGATATTCCAAAGACTGCTTTCAGAACACGTTACGGTCATTACGAGTTTATGGTCATGCCGTTTGGTTTAACTAATGCACCAGCTGTGTTCATGGACCTTATGAACCGAGTGTGTGGACCATACCTTGACAAGTTTGTCATTGTTTTCATTGATGACATACTTATTTACTCAAAGAATGACCAAGAACACGGTGAACATTTGAGAAAGGTGTTAGAAGTATTGAGGAAGGAAGAATTGTACGCTAAGTTTTCAAAGTGTGCATTTTGGTTGGAAGAAGTTCAATTCCTCGGTCACATAGTGAACAAAGAAGGTATTAAGGTGGATCCGGCAAAGATAGAAACTGTTGAAAAGTGGGAAACCCCGAAAACTCCGAAACACATACGCCAGTTTTTAGGACTAGCTGGTTACTACAGAAGGTTCATCCAAGACTTTTCCAGAATAGCAAAACCCTTGACTGCATTAACGCATAAAGGGAAGAAATTTGAATGGAAGGATGAACAAGAGAAAGCGTTTCAGTTATTGAAGAAAAAGCTAACTACGGCACCTATATTATCATTGCCTGAAGGGAATGATGATTTTGTGATTTATTGTGACGCATCAAAGCAAGGTCTCGGTTGTGTATTAATGCAACGAACGAAGGTGATTGCTTATGCATCTAGACAATTGAAGATTCACGAGCAAAATTATACGACGCATGATTTGGAATTAGGCGCGGTTGTTTTTGCATTAAAGACTTGGAGGCACTACTTATATGGGGTCAAAAGTATTATATATACTGAACACAAAAGTCTTCAACACATATTTAATCAGAAACAACTGAATATGAGGCAGCGTAGGTGGATTGAATTGTTGAATGATTACGACTTTGAGATTCGTTACCACCCGGGGAAGGCAAATGTGGTAGCCGATGCCTTGAGCAGGAAGGACAGAGAACCCATTCGAGTAAAATCTATGAATATAATGATTCATAATAACCTTACTACTCAAATAAAGGAGGCGCAACAAGGAGTTTTAAAAGAGAGAAATTTAAAGGATGAAATACCCAAAGGATCGTAGAAGCATCTTAATATTCGGGAAGACGGAACCCGGTATAGGGCTGAAAGGATTTGGGTACCAAAATTTGGAGATATGAGAGAAATGGTACTTAGAGAAGCTCATAAAACCAGATACTCAATACATCCTGGAACGGGGAAGATGTACAAGGATCTCAAGAAACATTTTTGGTGGCCGGGTATGAAAGCCGATGTTGCTAAATACGTAGGAGAATGTTTGACGTGTTCTAAGGTCAAAGCTGAGCATCAGAAACCATCAGGTCTACTTCAACAACCCGAAATCCCGGAATGGAAATGGGAAAACATTACAATGGATTTCATCACTAAATTGCCAAGGACTGCAAGTGGTTTTGATACTATTTGGGTAATAGTTGATCGTCTCACCAAATCAGCACACTTCCTACCAATAAGAGAAGATGACAAGATGGAGAAGTTAGCACGACTGTATTTGAAGGAAGTCGTCTCCAGACATGGAATACCAATCTCTATTATCTCTGATAGGGATGGCAGATTTATTTCAAGATTCTGGCAGACATTACAGCAAGCATTAGGAACTCGTCTAGACATGAGTACTGCCTATCATCCACAAACTGATGGGCAGAGCGAAAGGACAATACAAACGCTTGAAGACATGCTACGAGCATGTGTTATTGATTTCGGAAACAGTTGGGATCGACATCTACCGTTAGCAGAATTTTCCTACAACAACAGCTACCATTCAAGCATTGAGATGGCGCCGTTTGAAGCACTTTATGGTAGAAAGTGCAGGTCTCCGATTTGTTGGAGTGAAGTGGGGGATAGACAGATTACGGGTCCGGAGATTATACAAGAAACTACCGAGAAGATCATCCAAATTCAACAACGGTTGAAAACCGCCCAAAGTCGACAAAAGAGCTACGCTGACATTAAAAGAAAAGATATAGAATTTGAAATTGGAGAGATGGTCATGCTTAAAGTTTCACCTTGGAAAGGCGTTGTTCGATTTGGTAAACGAGGGAAATTAAATCCAAGGTATATTGGGCCATTCAAGATTATTAATCGTGTTGGACCAGTAGCTTACCGACTTGAGTTACCTCAACAACTCGCGGCTGTACATAACACTTTCCACGTCTCGAATTTGAAGAAATGTTTTGCTAAAGAAGATCTCACTATTCCGTTAGATGAAATCCAAATCAACGAAAAACTTCAATTCATCGAAGAACCCGTCGAAATAATGGATCGTGAGGTTAAAAGACTTAAGCAAAACAAGATACCAATTGTTAAGGTTCGATGGAATGCTCGTAGAGGACCCGAGTTCACCTGGGAGCATGAAGATTAGATGAAGAAGAAATACCCGCATCTATTTCCAGAAGATTCGTCAACACCTTCGACAGCTTAAAATTTCGGGACGAAATTTATTTAACGGGTAGGTACTGTAGTGACCCGAACTTTTCCATGTTTATATATATTAATTGAGATTGATATTTACATGATTAAATGTTTCCAACATGTTAAGCAATCAAACTTGTTAAGACTTGATTAATTGAAATAGGTTTCATATAGACAATTGACCACCCAAGTTGACCGGTGATTCACGAACGTTAAAACTTGTAAAAACTATATGATGACATATATATGGTTATATATATAGTTAACATGATATTATGATAAGTAAACATATCATTAAGTATATTAACAATGAACTACATATGTAAAAACAAGACTACTAACTTAATGATTTTGAAACGAGACATATATGTAACGATTATCGTTGTAACGACATTTAATGTATATATATCATATTAAGAGATATTCGTACATCATAATATCATGATAATATAGTAAATTAAAATCTCTTTTGATATTATAAACATTGGGTTAACAACATTTAACAAGATCGTTAACCTAAAGATTTCAAAACAACATTTACATGTAACGACTAACGATGACTTAACGACTCAGTTAAAATGTATATACATGTAGTGTTTTAATATGTATTCATACACTTTTGAAAGACTTCAAGACATTTATCAAAATACTTCTACTTAACAAAAATGCTTACAATTACATCCTCGTTCAGTTTCATCAACAATTCTACTCGTATGCACCCGTATTCGTACTCGTACAATACACAGCTTTTAGATGTATGTACTATTGGTATATACACTCCAATGATCAGCTCTTAGCAGCCCATGTGAGTCACCTAACACATGTGGGAACCATCATTTGGCAACTAGCATGAAATATCTCATAAAATTACAAAAATATGAGTAATCATTCATGACTTATTTACATGAAAACAAAATTACATATCCTTTATATCTAATCCATACACCAACGACCAAAAACACCTACAAACACTTTCATTCTTCAATTTTCTTCATCTAATTGATCTCTCTCAAGTTCTATCTTCAAGTTCTAAGTGTTCTTCATAAATTCCAAAAGTTCTAGTTTCATAAAATCAAGAATACTTTCAAGTTTGCTAGCTCACTTCCAATCTTGTAAGGTGATCATCCAACCTCAAGAAATCTTTGTTTCTTACAGTAGGTTATCATTCTAATACAAGGTAATAATCATATTCAAACTTTGGTTCAATTTCTATAACTATAACAATCTTATTTCAAGTGATGATCTTACTTGAACTTGTTTTCGTGTCATGATTTTGCTTCAAGAACTTCGAGCCATCCAAGGATCCATTGAAGCTAGATCCATTTTTATATTTTCCAGTAGGTTTATCCAAGGAACTTAAGGTAGTAATGATGTTCATAACATCATTCGATTCATACATATAAAGCTATCTTATTCGAAGGTTTAAACTTGTAATCACTAGAACATAGTTTAGTTAATTCTAAACTTGTTCGCAAACAAAAGTTAATCATTCTAACTTGACTTTTAAAATAAACTAAACACATGTTCTATATCTATATGATATGCTAACTTAATGATTTAAAACCTGGAAACACGAAAAACACCGTAAAACCGGATTTACGCCGTCGTAGTAACACCGCGGGCTGTTTTGGGTTAGTTAATTAAAAACTATGATAAACTTTGATTTAAAAGTTGTTATTCTGAGAAAATGATTTTTATTATGAACATGAAACTATATCCAAAAATTATGGTTAAACTCAAAGTGGAAGTATGTTTTCTAAAATGGTCATCTAGACGTCGTTCTTTCGACTGAAATGACTACCTTTACAAAAACGACTTGTAACTTATTTTTCCGACTATAAACCTATACTTTTTCTGTTTAGATTCATAAAATATAGTTTAATATGAAACCATAGCAATTTGATTCACTCAAAACGGATTTAAAATGAAGAAGTTATGGGTAAAACAAGATTGGATAATTTTTCTCATTTTAGCTACGTGAAAATTGGTAACAAATATATTCCAACCATAACTTAATCAACTTGTATTGTATATTATGTAATCTTGAGATACCATAGACACGTATACAATGTTTCGACCTATCATGTCGACACATCTATATATATTTCGGAACAACCATAGACACTCTATATGTGAATGTTGGAGTTAGCTATACAGGGTTGAGGTTGATTCCAAAATATGTATAGTTTGAGTTGTGATCAATACTGAGATACGTATACACTGGGTCGTGGATTGATTCAAGATAATATTTATCGATTTATTTCTGTATATCTAACTGTGGACAACTAGTTATAGGTTACTAACGAGGACAGCTGACTTAATAAACTTAAAACATCAAAATATATTAAAAGTGTTGTAAATATATTTTGAACATACTTTGATATATATGTATATATTGTTATAGGTTCGTGAATCAACCAGTGGCCAAGTCTTACTTCCCGACGAAGTAAAAATCTGTGAAAGTGAGTTATAGTCCCACTTTTAAAATCTAATATTTTTGGGATGAGAATACATGCAGGTTTTATAAATGATTTACAAAATAGACACAAGTACGTGAAACTACATTCTATGGTTGAATTATCGAAATCGAATATGCCCCTTTTTATTAAGTCTGGTAATCTAAGAATTAGGGAACAGACACCCTAATTGACGTGAATCCTAAAGATAGATCTATTGGGCCTAACAAACCCCATCCAAAGTACCGGATGCTTTAGTACTTCGAAATTTATATCATATCCGAAGGGTGTCCCGGAATGATGGGGATATTCTTATATATATGCATCTTGTTAATGTCGGTTACCAGGTGTTCACCATATGAATGATTTTTATCTCTATGTATGTGATGTGTATTGAAATATGAAATCTTGTGGTCTATTGTTACGATTTGATATATATAGGTTAAACCTATAACTCACCAACATTTTTGTTGACGTTTTAAGCATGTTTATTCTCAGGTGATTATTAAGAGCTTCCGCTGTCGCATACTTAAATAAAGACAAGATTTGGAGTCCATGCTTGTATGATATTGTGTAAAAACTGCATTCAAGAAACTTATTTTGTTGTAACATATTTGTATTGTAAACCATTATGTAATGGTCGTGTGTAAACAGGATATTTTAGATTATCATTATTTGATAATCTACGTAAAGCTTTTTAAACCTTTATTGATGAAATAAAGGTTATGGTTTGTTTAAAAATGAATGCAGTCTTTGAAAAACGTCTCATATAGAGGTCAAAACCTCGCAACGAAATCAATTAATATGGAACGTTTTTAATCAATAAGAACGGGACATTTCACTTGTATGCTAAATTTCGTCATTAAATAGTTTAAAATGAATCACTAATTAAATACATATATTACTGATAATAGGTATATGATATTCATGTTTTTGGAAAGCTGGCGAAAAATCAATAACTTTTCATTTAGAAATCGCGTAATTTCGGTGAACGAATTAAAAGATATGATCAACTGAATTATGATTGACATTAATTAAAATTGCTCTTAAATCTGCAATTGATATTTAAACAACTTGTTTGTAAGATTGATAAATTAGATTTTTGAATATTACCAGCCGAGTAAATGAATTCTTATATAAGGCACGTCTAGTTTTGTTGAACAATTGTCAAAATTGACTGTTTTATCATGTTTTAAAGCCTTATAAAAACTATAGTCTAATTTTACAAGAATTGGGAAACTATGTGAAATGTTAAAATGTTTCGATTGCCATGATCATTCAACTATAGTATTAAGTCAGATTGACTTTTTGAAATGACTTTTGAAAAACTTTTGTATGTTGATCTCGAGCATTAGGATTGTGATACACTATGACCTGACCTAGCTTGATAGACATTTATTGACCAACATATGTTCTCTAGGTTGAGATCTACGGTTATTTGGTAATCCGAGTTTCAGTCACATTTTGGTGAACAACTTTATATGCTGCTAAGGTGAGTTTCATTGCTCAATTTTTAATTGCTTTTGCAATCTATATTTTTGGGCTGAGAATACATGCACTTTATTTTAAACGCAATGGATACAAGTACATACTAAATTCTACACTGAGTTTGAACCGAAAATCCCTTAGCTTTGGTAACTAGTAACTGCCGGTTATAAGAACTGGTGGACGCGAGTAGTTATATATGGATCCATAGGGCTTGACATCCCCGTCTGTTCCAGGTATAGAAACCCTAGCTTGAACTATAAAACAGACGTATGCTATTTGAGGTTAGTACACGTTAGTTTGCGTGTATTGTACATGTTAGTTGCATGTATGTTAAAACAGGTGTACTTATTAAAATGTTAAAGTTTAGTTACCAGGGTGCTCAATCTTGTAGAACATTTTGATAAACATTTCTGGATGAAACAACTGAAATCTTGTGATCTACCTTTATATACAGATTATGTGCAACACTAAAACTACGAACTCACCAACCTTTGTGTTGACACTTGTTAGCATGTTTATTCTCAGGTTTCCTAGAAGTCTTCCGCTGTTTGCTTATATGTTAGACAAGCTATGTGCATGGAGTCTTACATGACATATTTTTCAAGGAAACGTTGCATTCACCAAATCATCACCATTTATCTTATTTTGACTGCATTGTCAACGGAAGTATTATTGTAAACTATTATTTATGATGATTGTCTATATGTAGAAATAATTAGATGTCGAAAACCTTTGATTTAAATATTCATTTATGGTGTGCCTTTTCAAAAGAATGCAATATTTACAAAACGTATCATATAGAGGTCAAATACCTCGCAATGAAATCGATGAATGACGTGTTCGTCCATATGGATTTGGAGCGATCGTCACACACTTTTACTGTGGTAGGATCTGGAAGTTTAGTTATGGTCTCAATCATAGCCTTATCAACTTCTATTCCTGCTTTTGAAATCTTATGTCCTAAAACTATCCCTTCTTTAACCATGAAGTGACATTTTTCCCAATTCAGAACTAAATTCGAATCTTCACACCGGGTGAACATCTTGTCAAGGTTAGAAAGGCACGAATCAAAGGTACTACCAAAGACTGAGAAGTCGTCCATAAAGACTTTCATACAACATTCAATCATGTCGTAGAATATTGCTACCATGCATCGCTGGAATGTAGCTGGTGAATTGCATAACCCAAAGGGCATGCGTTGATAGGCAAATGTTCTATAAGTACAGGTGAAGGTTGTCTTCTTTTGGTCCGTTGGATTGAGGGGAATCTGAAAGTAGCCAGAAAAACCATCAAGGAAACAATAGGATTCATTTCCTGATAGACGTTCCAACATTTGATCGATGAAAGGTAATGGAAAATGATCTTTTCGGGTTGCATCATTTAGTTTACGATAATCTATACAGACCCTCGAACTGGTGACCTCCCGTGTTGGAATTAGCTCATTATTCTCATTTTGAATTATGGTCGTCCCTCCCTTTTTGGGTACCACTTGAACAGGACTGACCCATGGTGAATCAGAAATGGGATAAATCAGACCAGCGTCCAGAAGTTTGATTACTTCTTTCTTGATGACTTCTTGAATCATAGGGTTGACCCTTCTTTGCCTATGAACTAATGGTTTGAAATCATCTTCCATGAAGACCTTGTGGGTGCAATAGTTGGGGCTGATCCCTTTTATGTCGGATATCTTCCAAGCAATTTCCTTCTTATGCGATTTCAAAACTTGAATCAATTTCGCCTTCTCTTGTGGCGTGAGGTCTTTTGAGATGATTACGGGGAGTTGTGATTCTCCTTATAATAATGCATACTCCAGTTTGTCGGGTAACTTCTTTAATTCCAATTACGGAGGTTCTTCGATAGATGGCTTCATTCTAGCTATCTCCTTTTGGTCTAACGAGTCATATCTCTCCTGGAATTCTGATTCTTCAGTAGCAGTCACTGATGCTATATGTTCTTTATTTTTGGAAATTGTCCTTCTTAATGCTTCCTCTTCAGAAACGTCTTCCTTAGTTTCGAAGGTTGGTTCAGGAATTTCCACACAGTCCTCTTTTGACTGGGGTTCCTGAAATACCGGAATGAAATTTATTTCTTCATTCAGTCTTCTCCTTAACAGAGGTAGGGGAATGCCTTGTCCTAGCGGTGCTATTCGGATAGTCTTTCCAAGAAAATTACTTTCAGAGAGGGGAGATTTGTGTTGACTAAGGTTTATGGCTGAATGGATGTCGAGATTTTCTTTAGGAGGTGTAAAGAATAGATCCTTAGAAATTTGATCTTGACTACATATAGCCATGGTTTCTTCCAGGTATTCGTTGACAAATTCTTGAAAAGAATCAGAGAGATTCACATTTTCTTCGCGAGGATGGTTCATGAGACGGTCAACATTGAATGTGATTTCTTCTCCTCCAACTCTTAATTTCAGTGATTTCTAGTGCACATTAATTACGGCCTTGGCAGTATTCAGGAATAGTCTGCCAAGAATGAGTGGGACCTTCGTGTCTTTCTCAATATCCATAATGACGAAATCAACGGGAAATGCGAACTTATCCACTCTGACTAGGACATCTTGAGCTATTCCTCGAGGAATCTTAACTAATCTGTCTGCAAGCGGGATAGTCATTCTGGTAGGCCTTAAGTCATTTAATCCTAGCTTTTTGAATAATGAATAGGGCATTAGGTTTACACTGGCTCCTAAGTCTGCTAACGCATTTCTAATTTGGAAATCTTGCAGTTAGCAAGGTACCGTAAATCTTCCTGTATCTCCTAACTTAGGGGGAATACCATGTTGTAACACAAATGAGCATTTTCAATTAAGGGCAAGCTAACTATCTCTCTTAATCTCTCTTTGTTTGAAAGTAGTTCTTTGAAAAATTTAGCGCAATTTGGCATTTCTACTAAAGCATCTACTAGTCGTACATTCAAATGCAAATTCTTGAAAATATCCCAATACTTAGCAAATTGTGCTTCTTGTTTTTCCTTCCTAAGCCTTCCTGGGAAAGGTATGCGGGCACGCGGAATAATTTTCGGGGCCTTAGGAGAGATAGGTTCCGGTGGATTGATAACTGGGTCAATTGACACAGGTTCCTTATCGGAAAAATCTTGTATGGGTATATTAACAGTTGTTTCTTTTCCACCTCTAGTGATTACTAGGGCATCAAACTTACTACACTCTATATCAACTTTAGTGGTTAAACGTTTAAGCGTAAGCTAGAAATTGGTTATTAATTCTTCAAAAGTCTTTATCAAAGTGTCGAACTTATTTTGACATTCTATGACTTGAAGGTTTATCATGTATTGCTATTTCATAAATTCAACTAAAATTTCCTTAGAGTGGAGAGTAGGTTTGTGTAACAGGAAGATTATATTATGATCCGAGCTATTTTGCTGTTTATGTGCCCATCTAGGGTAAGGATACCTTAGATTGGTTCAAGTAGCATCGGAGTTTTTAGGAATTGGTAAACTTTGAAGAGTGAGGGTGAGATCTTGTAACCTGGTTTCCAGCATTTTTACCGTATGAGCGAAGACGTCATCCTTCTCAACAGCGTCATTTATCCAATCTTCCTGTTGTGCAGCCATTGTATCCAAGAGATTCTGATATGCTACTAACGAACGATTTTATTTGTGCGGTGTCGTTAGGTCGCAGGATCTCCGATTTGGTAGCACACAGTGTCTTCGTTTATTTATATTTTGCGGGATCTAAATTTACTTTTACTTTCTAAGGTGTAGAAGGTGTAAGTTAACCTAGTGTCGTATTTTTTTTTGCTGATTAACGAATTGAAGATCAAGTGGATAATTGTCTTTTAATTAAATTACCTGGATAAAAGATAGTAGTTGATTTTAGCTAAAAGTCCTAAGTGCGGAAAAGTAAATAAAGTGAAAGGATACTCGGAGTATGCAGATCAGGGAAATGTTGAACAAGATATTAGTATTGGGTTAGGGGAAGGTAATTATGCTTTTGTTAAGACTATGCTTGAAATGATGTAGATCTGGTTGGATGAGCCAATTACACAGACCTACTTATCTCTGAACTCTCGGAGTTCTCTTTGAGCAGTGAGAAGTATGTCACTTGGTCGTATAATTGAAAGGTAACAATACCTCGGGGGTTATCCTCAGTAAAGCACTAGGTTTATTAGTGAGTTAAGCTCTAATCCTAACCCTCGTTATCAGTTTAGGTAACTGAATAACAACGTGCCGTGTTGATTGAACACTGATCACAAACGGAAAGAATCTGTCAGTTTAAGTTGATAAAACCTTAAATTAAAATTAACAACTATTTCATCATACTAATGAGATCATATCAATTCAAACATTATACAGCATCACAGTCAATTTACTGATAGTAAAGCAGATAGAAACCTAATGAATAACTAAATAGTTGATATGACTAAGACCTAAGGCAACAATCAACCAAGAACATGCAATAGGCTTAGGTCACACAGTGAAAGCACTAACTAGATCTTAACAGGTCCTAAGAGGTCTCTTCAGAACAGTTAATAGGTATACTAGGTCATTCATGTCTCAATTCCTAAGTTCCGTGACTTAAAAGCGCATTAAATGCCTCTCGGGAACTCCGGCCATACCGAGTTCATAGAATCTTCAGATACAGTATAACCAGGGGTCTTAATCCTATGAAGTAGCTAACTTCATATAGGTGGACAAGTTCTAATCACAACCTAGGTTAGTCAATCCTTAAGATGCTAGCATACAAATCTATCAGACTTCCTAGTTCAGTATTATAACAGTAATCGTACTTAATTAACATAATTACGCTAACCCAAACTTCTATCATGGCAACATACAGATTAATTAAGCTATCATGGTAATATCGGAATGCATTAATAAACATAAAAAGTAAGAACACATGTTTAATACAAAAGAAAAGCGTTTCGGATAAAAACCTGAATAGGCCGAAAAATCTGCCCGAGATTGCAGGGACTCGCCGGGATATCCTCCGGAAAATAAAAGCTAAGCTAACTACTACTAAAGACTAACTAAAAGCTTGAAAATATTAAATGAATTACAAATTGAGTGTGTGTTGGAATGGATGGAGAGAGCCCTTTAAATAGACTTAATTTTTGCCTGCAAACGGCTGGCAGGCCGTTTGGCAGGCCGTTTTTGGAAGCCGTTTGCTAAGGCAAGTTGTTTATCGAGCCCGTTTGCTCTGAACGTTTGGCAGGCCATTTGGCAAGCCGTATGGCAGGCCGTTTGCTGGCCTGGTCAGCCTGATTTTACTGGATCGTAACTTGATTTCTTGTCTTTCACCGTTTTAGCTTTAGAATCTTCGTTTTAGCTCCGTTTTACTTGATTCTTTTTGCATCGCCTTCGTAATTACTTACTCTACAAAATCAACTAAAAAAACGATAATTTATCAGACAAATTTTAAATCTTTATTGTTCTAGGGCTTAATATTGGGATAAAAATGTGACTTTTTGCCCGATATCAAATACCCCACACTTGGCTTTGCTTGTCCTCAAGCAAAAAGTGGGAATTTAAAGATCTTTCTAATAGACTCTCCCTTGACCCACCCGTAGATCTTTTTATTATGCCTTCATCAGAAGTCAGCACATCTTTCGAAAGTATTAGAAAAGGTTTAAAGTTTCGAGCTTCGATGATTTGGTCGCTGGATTTCAATTTCGTCCATAGTGAAAAAGGCGTACTTTCCAACTCTCAGATGTAGAGTATAAATGATCAGGCTCCTCACTAGTGGATCACTCATATCACTCAAGTGTTTAGGGTGTCCTATTCTAATTGTATTGTCCCTCAGAAGCCAGTCCTATTCTAATCGATATCTCCACCGGTTAAGTAAGGACGGCACTGATCTTCTTCCTAATCATTCTTTCAAGAGGAAGAGGGGTTATATGGTTTTGGTCGGGAATTTATGGATCGGTGAAAGGTGTCCAGATCTTTTGATTTTTGAGAGAATTGATAGACTTTGATTCTTCAGAGTATCCATTTTTGGATAGAGAACGGCCTGGAATTCTGTAAAAGTTTTCTTCGGAAGAGGCGGATTTTGCTAAGACTTTATCTAAAATTTTCTTTTGCTCTTCCGGCATCCTTCTTTAGGGCAACTTCTCGGGTGTTCTTTTGCCTTTTTTATAGAGACTTTCTCTAGAGACTTTGGTCTTTCAAATTTTTTTTTTTTTTTTTTTGGCATACCCTTTCTTCATAACTTTGTCTTTCGTTCCTGGTGCCCAGAGAGGAAGTGATAATCCACTAAAAATAAGTCTTTGATCTATCAAAAACAATCAGGGGTTCAGAATCTTTCAACAAGTGCTTTTGAAGCGAATTTTGATCGATCTATCTCTTTATAAATCTCTGGATCTTTTGATGAATGGAAATGGGGGTGAATGTGAATGGTGTATTTTGGGAGTGAATTTGAGGTGACCATTTCTTATTCATCAACCCTTTATGTGAATTGGCCAGTTTAAATTGCGTGGAGTGGAAACGTAAATGGATGGCTTTTTGTCTTCTCTATTCAGAATGATTTCGGAAGGAGTATCGCACCTGCACCACGTATGGCGCTTACTAACCTTTGGTCTTGAGACGTATGTCTGAACCAAGTTCTAACTTGAACCGTAAACTGGCACGCTCATCAAATGAAATAACAAAGTACTATAGATTTGATGGGTCATAAAGATACTTTGAGCCCAAGATTCCTTACCTTTTTGGGGAGTAGGGGTCGTGCTTGATCATGCGTAGCCTTTTACATATTTTCTTAAAAGAAATCTTTTGACACAAAACATAAGTTTTAGCATAATCGTTCCGTTCTAATAAATGTTCCAAAAACCGATTTCTAGTAATTTTATTAGATCTTTTGGGCAAAAACAAGGTAAGGATTTTACAAAATTACCCAATATCCATTGCTTAATTACTTTTTGAACAAAAGAATTTTTCAAAACTTGGCGTTTTATGGTTACTCGACTTTTAAAACCTTTACCCATCACCCCACACTTAGAAGAACATTGTCCCTAATGTTCTCTAGAAAGAATATTTTAATATTTTATAAATTAAGGACATTGACTTCTAAAATTCTAAGTTAGTTGCGGGGGTTATGTAACGACCCGACTTTTTCGACTTTTAATTATATTTATTTCTTTCACGAAACTGCGTATTTGTGCGTACTGTGATAGATTATATTCTGGGGTCATTAATTATGTTAACTATTTTCGTTAATGCCTTACAACATGATATTAAGTGCTTAACATGACCCTTGAATGCATTTACGACCGTTAGTGTCACTTACCGTTTAAAACGAGTTACGTACTTGGTACACGTTAAACTTTAGTCATAATTGGAATATTATGACTACGTAAACATAATTGTTATTTATTTATGACAATCACCTAGCTTTATGGTTCCTTAATTTTGCTTAGTGGTAACTAATGCTTACTAGTTAGTTTTAATGGACCTAATACCTTAATGGACCTAGTTAATTAAAGGCCCAACCTAATTAACTTAATGGGCTTACTTAATGGACTAGTTAATGGACTAATTTAGCCCATTACGTATAAGACAAAGTCCATTAGTAGATTAGACAAGATTATGCATGCTAGTGTACCATTTCCTTACATGTTTTAATACCTTATGCCATGCCATCCAACATGTACAACCACCACCATGTACTACCATCCAATAGCAAGCAAATGGTCCCCCACCCCACCCATTGCAACCGTCGGCGTATAGGGTCACCAACAGCACCACCATTTCATTTTAACTCTCATAATTTCATTTCAAAAACGCACACTACTTTTCTCTCAAATTTCTCTCTACTTTTCTCTCAACTTTTCTTGAAGAACTTGAAGGTTTTAACTCTTTTACTCTTCTTTTTCTTCTCCAAAACTGTAGCTCATCATCATCATTATTTATTATTGGATTTTGGTTTTTATAACTTCAATCCTCATGTTATATTGCAACCTTTAATCACTTTTATGATAAAGAAGCAACAACAAGGATCAAAGCTTTGTAGCTTTTGATTCTACATGAAACTTGTAACAAATTTAAGGATCAAATGCTTTAAGATCTTCTTTATGTTCAAGTATTGGAACTTTAAAGTTCATTTCATGAAGATTCAAGTTTGTAACTTGATATCTTTTTATATAAAGGATCCTTACTTGAACTTGTTTCCTTTTAACTTTAAATCTATTATTTTTGTTTATGGAATTCGATTTGTTTGAGTTACTTGGTCAAAGATTACTTGTTAACTTTGATCTCATAAATCTTGTAACTAAAGTCTAACTTTGAAAGTTCAAGAACAAGAAAGTTTAAGCTTACTAGTTTATAACTTTCACACATGTAATATTGATCTAAGATACATAACTTATGGTCATCTAACTTGTTAAAACAAGAATTCATTTATTTGTGTTCACTTTACTTTACAAAATCTAAGTTTCATAACTTATGGTTGTGTAAAGTTGAAAGTCTAAGTGTTTTGACTTAGAGTTTCACCAAGAACATGATGAAATGTCCCGTTCTTATTGATTAAAAACGTTCCATATTAATTGATTTCGTTGCGAGGTTTTGACCTCTATATGAGACGTTTTTCAAAGACTGCATTCATTTTTAAAACAAACCATAACCTTTATTTCATAGATAAAGGTTTAAAAAAAACTTTACGTAGATTATCAAATACTGATAATCTAAAATATCCTGTTTACACACGACCATTACATAATGGTTTACAATACAAATATGTTACAACAAAATAAGTTTCTTGAATGCAGTTTTTACACAATATCATACAAGCATGGACTCCAAATCTCGTCCTTATTTAAGTATGCGACAGCGGAAGCTCTTAATAATCACCTGAGAATAAACATGCTTAAAACGTCAACAAAATGTTGGTGAGTTATAGGTTTAACCTATATATATCAAATCATAATAATAATAATAGACCACAAGATTTCATATTTCAATACACATCCCATACATAGAGATAAAAATCATTCATATGGTGAACACCTGGTAACCGACATTAACAAGATGCATATATAAGAATATCCCCATCATTCCTGGACACCCTTCGGATATGATATAAATTTCGAAGTACTAAAGCATCCGGTACTTTGGATGGGGTTTGTTCGGCCTAATAGATCTATCTTTAGGATTCGCGTCAATTAGGGTGTCTGTTCCCTAATTCTTAGATTACCAGACTTAATAAAAAGGGGCATATTCGATTTCGATAATTCAACCATAGAATGTAGTTTCACGTACTTGTGTCTATTTTGTAAATCATTTATAAAACCTGCATGTATTCTCATCCCAAAAATATTAGATTTAAAAAGTGGGACTATAACTCACTTTCACAGATTTTTACTTCGTCGGGAAGTAAGACTTGGCCACTGGTTGATTCACGAACCTATAACAATATATACATATATATCAAAGTATGTTCAAAATATATTTACAACACTTTTAATATATTTTGATGTTTTAAGTTTATTAAGTCAGCTGTCCTCGTTAGTAACCTACAACTAGTTGTCCACAGTTAGATGTACAGAAATAAATCGATAAATATTATCTTGAATCAATCCACGACCCAGTGTATACGTATCTCAGTATTGATCACAACTCAAACTATATATATTTTGGAATCAACCTCAACCCTGTATAGCTAACTCCAACATTCACATATAGAGTGTCTATGGTTGTTCCGAAATATATATAGATGTGTCGACATGATAGGTCGAAACATTGTATACGTGTCTATGGTATCTCAAGATTACATAATATAAAATACAAGTTGATTAAGTTATGGTTGGAATAGATTTGTTACCAATTTTCACGTAGCTAAAATGAGAAAAATTATCCAATCTTGTTTTACCCATAACTTCTTCATTTTACATCCGTTTTGAGTGAATCAAATTGCTATGGTTTCATATTGAACTCTATTTTATGAATCTAAACAGAAAAAGTATAGGTTTGTAGTCGGAAAAATAAGTTACAAGTCGTTTTTGTAAAGGTAGTCATTTCAGTCGAAAGAACGACGTCTAGATGACCATTTTAGAAAACATACTTCCACTTTGAGTTTAACCATAATTTTTGGATATAGTTTCATGTTCATAATAAAAATCATTTTCTCAGAATAACAACTTTTAAATCAAAGTTTATCATAGTTTTTAATTAACTAACCCAAAACAGCCCGCGGTGTTACTACGACGGCGTAAATCCGGTTTTACGGTGTTTTTCGTGTTTCCAGGTTTTAAATCATTAAGTTAGCATATCATATAGATATAGAACATGTGTTTAGTTGATTTTAAAAGTCAAGTTAGAAGGATTAACTTTTGTTTGCGAACAAGTTTAGAATTAACTAAACTATGTTCTAGTGATTACAAGTTTAAACCTTCGAATAAGATAGCTTTATATGTATGAATCGAATGATGTTATGAACATCATTACTACCTTAAGTTCCTTGGATAAACCTACTGGAAAAGAGAAAAATGGATCTGGCTTCAACGTATCCTTGGATGGCTCGAAGTTCTTGAAGCAGAATCATGACACGAAAACAAGTTCAAGTAAGATCATCACTTGAAATAAGATTGTTATAGTTATAGAAATTGAACCAAAGTTTGAATATTATTATTACCTTGTATTAGAATGATAACCTACTGTAAGAAACAAAGATTTCTTGAGGTTGGATGATCACCTTACAAGATTGGAAGTGAGCTAGCAAACTTGAAAGTATTCTTGATTTTATGTAACTAGAACTTGTAAAATATATGAAGAACACTTAGAACTTGAAGATAGAACTTGAGAGAGATCAATTAGATGAAGAAAATTGAAGAATGAAAGTGTTTGTAGGTATTTTTGGTCGTTGGTGTATGGATTAGATATAAAGGATATGTAATTTTGTTTTCATGTAAATAAGTCATGAATGATTACTCATATTTTTGTAATTTTATGAGATATTTCATGCTAGTTGCCAAATGATGGTTCCCACATGTGTTAGGTGACTCACATGGGCTGCTAAGAGCTGATCATTGGAGTGTATATACCAATAGTACATACATCTAAAAGCTGTGTATTGTACGAGTACGAATACGGGTGCATACGAGTAGAATTGTTGATGAAACTGAACGAGGATGTAATTGTAAGCATTTTTGTTAAGTAGAAGTATTTTGATAAGTGTCTTGAAGTCTTTCAAAAGTGTATGAATACATATTAAAACACTACATGTATATACATTTTAACTGAGTCGTTAAGTCATCGTTAGTCATTACATGTAAATGTTGTTTTGAAACCTTTAGGTTAATGATCTTGTTGAATGTTGTTAATCCATTGTTTATTATAACAAATGAGATGTTAAATTATTATATTATCATGATATTATGATATATAATATATCTTAGTATGATGTATATACAGTTAAATGTCGTTACAACGATAATCGTGACATATATGTCTCGTTTCGAAATCATTAAGTTAGTAGTCTTATTTTTACATATGTATTTCATTGTTAATACACTTAATAATATATTTACTTATCATTTAACATAATTAACCAAGTGTATCAATATCTTAATATGATTCATATGTACCTAGTAAGACGTTGTTATAATGATAATCGTTATATATATCATTTTCGAGTTTCTTAAATTAATAGTCTCATTTTTATGTATATAACTCATTGTTAAAATACCTAATGAGATACATACTTATAATAAAAACATGTTAACTATATATATAACCATATATATGTCATCGTATAGTTTTTACAAGTTTTAACGTTCGTGAATCACCGGTCAACTTGGGTGGTCAATTGTCTATATGAAACATATTTCAATTAATCAAGTCTTAACAAGTTTGATTGCTTAACATGTTGGAAACATTTAATCATGTAAATATCAATCTCAATTAATATATATAAACATGGAAAAGTTCGGGTCACTACACATGAGATCTCACTTTTTAGTCTAAGATCTTTAATATCTAGTTAAGATCTAAGCTCTCTAGCTTAAAGTCTTGATTATTTAGTTTGATTCAAAGTTGTAGCGTAATAAGACTTGTATTTGTGTTGAAACTAAGAAGATTGATGTAACTTTGGTTCATCACCTTGCTCAAACTCTCACATGAGTTGTGTTTTAATTCTTAGTCTTGACTCTTGTATGTTGATGGTTAAACCTTGGTCAAAGTGATACAAACACATCAACGAGTTGTACACTTGAAGCTACAAGCATCAAGGATGAGAACCGTGATGAGCATCAAGCACCAAGAATCCCACTGGAGCACTTACTTTCTATTTTTCAGGGTCTGATCACGGACAAAGTCCATATCGATTATAAACGATTCACAACAGTTGATTACATCGCGAGGTACTTGACCTCTATATGATACATTTTACAAACATTGCATTCGTTTTTGAAAAGACAATCTTTCATTACATCTAAAGTTGACGGCATGCATACCATTTTATAATATATCTAACTATAATTGACTTAATACTAATCTCGATGAACTCAATGACTCGAATGCAACGTCTTTTGAAATATGTCATGAATGACTCCAAGTAATATCTTTAAATTGAGCAATTGCACAGCGGAAGACTTCTTTCACACCTGAGAATAAACATGCTTTCAAGTGTCAACCAAAAGGTTGTTGAGTTCATTAGTTTATCATAAACAATCATTTTCATCATTTTAATAGACCACAATATTTCCATTTCTCATAAATACACGTCCCAAGCATAGAGACAAAAATCATTCATATGGTGAACACCTGGTAACCGACATTAACAAGATGCATATAAGAATATCCCCATCATTCCGGGATCCTCTTTCGGACATGATATAAATTTCGAAGTACTAAAGCATCCGATACTTTGGATGGGGCTTGTTGGGCCCGATAGATCTATCTTTAGGATTCACGTCAATTAGGGTTTCTGTTCCCTAATTCTTAGATTACCAGACTAAAAGGGGCATATTCGATTTCGATCATTCAACCATATAATGTAGTTTCAATTACTTGTGTCTATTTCGTAAAACATTTATAAAAATTGCGCATGTATTCTCAGCCCAAAAATATAAAGGGTAAAAAGGTAAATGAAACTCACAGTACTGTATTTTGTAGTAAAAATACATATGACGGCATTGAACAATGCATGGTTGACCTCGGATTCACGAACCTATATCAGTATTATATATCAGATAATATCATAAATGTATAATAGTAATAAATCAAATATTAATTATATAATAATTATAAAAGTTTTATGTTAAATTCCAATATATACTTTATTTATTCATTATATCCTTAATTCATTTGTTACATACATATACATATATACATATATATATATATATATATATATATATATATATATATATATATATATATATATATATATATTTATTTATTTTATATACTATGATATTAAGTTATCATAATATTCAATTATTAATACTAAGATAGTGATTCTTTATTAAAATATTTTGATAATTTATTTATAACTTATTATAATATATTTATGTTTATATATTAATACTGTATTATATTTTAATGTTATATTTGTTATATATAATGTTTTAATCTATGTCTATATATATAAAATTTTATAATAATGTCTAATTAATATTATATCAGTGTTCTGTAATATATATTACAGTTTATTTTTTAATCAATATATTTAGTTGATATATAATAACTATATACAGGTTATAAATAATATTATATTCAAATTTACATAATATTAACGTATTAAATATAAAAAAATTTGCAACGTTTACTGAATTCTTTATATGAAAAAAACTTGATAATAATAATAATAATAATAATAATAATAATAATAATAATAATAATAATAATACTTAATTATAAATAACACGCGTATTTTGTTGGCTTCCCCATTTCAGATCGAGAATGGCCAAACCAATTCGCAGAGAAGAAAAAGGTTTGACATCTTCGCATACTCAATCAATAATCATCTTCATCTTCAACAAATCAATTAAGCGAAAATCATCGATGAATAGTAGGATCTTTGATTTGTCATCATCCTCTTTCAACGATATGATCGGTCTTCTTCATCATTGTTAATCATCATATAGTTTTTACAAGTTTTAACGTTCGTGAATCACCGGTCAACTTGGGTGGTCAATTGTCTATATGAAACATATTTCAATTAATCAAGTCTTAACAAGTTTGATTGCTTAACATGTTGGAAACATTTAATCATGTAAATATCAATCTCAATTAATATATATAAACATGGAAAAGTTCGGGTCACTACAGTACCTACCCGTTAAATAAATTTCGTCCGGAAATTTTAAGCTGTTGAAGGTGTTGACGAATCTTCTGGAAATAGATGCGGGTATTTCTTCTTCATCTGATCTTCACGCTCCCAGGTGAACTCGGGTCCTCTACGAGCATTCCATCGAACCTTAACAATTGGTATCTTGTTTTGCTTAAGTCTTTTAACCTCACGATCCATTATTTTGACGGGTTCTTCGATGAATTGAAGTTTTTCGTTGATTTGAATTTCATCTAACGGAATAGTGAGATCTTCTTTAGCAAAATATTTCTTCAAATTCGAGACGTGGAAAGTGTTATGTACAGCTGCGAGTTGTTGAGGTAATTCAAGTCGGTAAGCTACTGGTCCGACACGATCAATAATCTTGAATGGTCCAATATACCTTGGATTTAATTTCCCTCGTTTACCAAATCGAACAACGCCTTTCCAAGGTGCAACTTTAAGCATGACCATCTCTCCAATTTCAAATTCTATATCTTTTCTTTTAATGTCAGCGTAGCTCTTTTGTCGACTTTGGGCGGTTTTCAACCGTTGTTGAATTTGGATGATCTTCTCGGTAGTTTCTTGTACAATCTCCGGACCCGTAATCTGTCTATCCCCCACTTCACTCCAACAAATTGGAGACCTGCACTTTCTACCATAAAGTGCTTCAAACGGCGCCATCTCAATGCTTGAATGGTAGCTGTTGTTGTAGGAAAATTCTGCTAACGGTAGATGTCGATCCCAACTGTTTTCGAAATCAATAACACATGCTTGTAGCATGTCTTCAAGCGTTTGTATCGTCCTTTCGCTCTGCCCATCAGTTTGTGGATGATAGGCAGTACTCATGTCTAGACGAGTTCCTAATGCTTGCTGTAATGTCTGCCAGAATCTTGAAATAAATCTGCCATCCCTATCAGAGATAATAGAGATTGGTATTCCATGTCTGGAGACGACTTCCTTCAAATACAGTCGTGCTAACTTCTCCATCTTGTCATCTTCTCTTATTGGCAGGAAGTGTGCTGATTTGGTGAGACGATCAACTATTACCCAAATAGTATCAAAACCACTTGCAGTCCTTGGCAATTTAGTGATGAAATCCATGGTAATGTTTTCCCATTTCCATTCCGGGATTTCAGGTTATTGAAGTAGACCTGATGGTTTCTGATGCTCAGCTTTGACCTTAGAACACGTCAAACATTCTCCTACGTATTAAGCAACATCGGCTTTCATACCCGGCCACCAAAAATGTTTCTTGATATCCTTGTACATCTTCCCCGTTCCAGGATGTATTGAGTATCTGGTTTTATGAGCTTCTCTAAGTACCATTTCTCTCGTATCTCCAAATTTTGGTACCCAAATCCTTTCAGCCCTATACCGGGTTCCGTCTTCCTGAATATTAAGATGTTTCTCCGATCCTTTGGGTATTTCATCCTTTAAATTTCCCTCTTTTAAAACTCCTTGTTGCGCCTCCTTTATTTGAGTAGTAAGGTTATTATGAATCATTATATTCATAGATTTTACTCGAATGGGTTCTCTATCCTTCCTGCTCAAGGCATCGGCTACCACATTTGCCTTCCCCGGGTGGTAACGAATCTCAAAGTCGTAATCATTCAATAATTCAATCCACCTATGCTGCCTCATATTCAGTTGTTTCTGATTAAATATGTGTTGAAGACTTTTGTGGTCGGTATATATAATACTTTTGACCCCATATAAGTAGTGTCTCCAAGTCTTTAATGCAAAAACAACCGCGCCTAATTCCAAATCATGCGTCGTATAATTTTGTTCGTGAATCTTCAATTGTCTAGACGCATAAGCAATCACCTTCGTTCGTTGCATTAATACACAACCGAGACCTTGCTTTGATGCGTCACAATAAATCACAAAATCATCATTCCCTTCAGGCAATGACAATATAGGTGCCGTAGTTAGCTTTTTCTTCAATAACTGAAACGCTTTCTCTTGTTCATCATTCCATTCAAATTTCTTCCCTTTATGCGTTAATGCAGTCAAGGGTTTTGCTATTCTGGAAAAGTCTTGGATGAACCTTCTGTAGTAACCAGCTAGTCCTAAAAACTGGCGTATGTGTTTTGGAGTTTTCGGGGTTTCCCACTTTTCAACAGTTTCTATCTTTGCCGGATCCACCTTAATACCTTCTTTGTTCACTATGTGACCGAGGAATTGAACTTCTTCCAACCAAAATGCACACTTTGAAAACTTAGCGTACAATTCTTCCTTCCTCAATACTTCTAACACCTTTCTCAAATGTTCACCGTGATCTTGGTCATTCTTTGAGTAAATAAGTATGTCATCAATGAAAACAATGACAAACTTGTCAAGGTATGGTCCACACACTCGGTTCATAAGGTCCATGAACATAGCTGGTGCATTAGTTAAACTAAACGGCATGACCATAAACTCGTAATGACCGTAACGTGTTCTGAAAGCAGTCTTTGGAATATCATCTTCTTTCACCCGCATTTGATGATACCCGGAACGTAAGTCAATCTTTGAATAAACAGACGAGCCTTGTAGTTGATCAAATAAGTCGTCGATACTCGGTAGTGGGTAACGGTTCTTGATGGTAAGTTTGTTCAACTCTCGGTAGTCGATACACAACCTGAATGTACCATCTTTCTTCTTGACAAACAAAACAGGAGCTCCCCACGGTGATGTGCTTGGTCGAATGAAACCACGCTCTAAAAGTTCTTGTAATTGGTTTTGCAGTTCTTTCATCTCGCTGGGTACGAGTCTGTAAGGAGCACGAGCTATTGGTGCACCTCCTGGTACAAGATCTATTTGAAATTCAACGGATCGATGTGGGGGTAATCCCGGTAATTCTTTCGGAAATACATCGGGAAATTCTTTTGCAATGGGAACATCATTGATGCTCTTTTCTTAAGTTTGTACTTTCTCGACGTGTGCTAGAACAGCATAGCAACCTTTTCTTATTAGTTTTTGTGCCTTCAAATTACTAATAAGATGTAGCTTCGTGTTGCCCTTTTCTCCGTACACCATTAAGGGTTTTCCTTTTTCTCGTATAATGCGAATTGCATTTTTGTAACAGACGATCTCTGCTTTCACTGCTTTCAACCAGTCCATACCGATTATCACATCAAAACTCCCTAACTCTACTGGTATCAAATCAATCTTAAATGTTTCGCTAACCAGTTTAATTTCTCGATTCTGACATATATTATCTGCTGAAATTAATTTACCATTTGCTAATTCGAGTAAAAATTTACTATCCAAAGGCGTTAATGGACAACTTAATTTAGCACAAAAATCTCTACTCATATAGCTTCTATCCGCACCCGAATCAAATAAAACGTAAGCAGATTTATTGTCAATAAGAAACGTACCCGTAACAAGCTCCGGGTCTTCCTGTGCCTCTGCCGCATTAATATTGAAAACTCTTCCGCGGCCTTGTCCATTCGTGTTCTCCTGGTTCGGGCAATTTCTAATAATGTGGCCCGGTTTTCCACATTTATAACAAACTACATTGGCATAACTTGCTCCGACACTACTTGCTCCGCCATTACTCGTTCCGACACCATTTGTTCCTTTCGTTCTATTAACCCCTGGTCCGTAGACCTCACACTTCGTCGCGCTATGACCATTTCTTTTACACTTGTTGCAAAATTTGGTGCAGAACCCCGAGTGATACTTTTCACACCTTTGGCATAGCTGCTTCTGATTGTTATTGTTGTTGCGGTTATTATTGTTGTTGGGATGATTGTTGTAGTTGCTGTTGTTGTTGTTGTTGTTGTTGTTGTTGGGCCGTTTGTTGTAGTTGCGATTGATGTTGCGATTGTTGGGATAATTGTTGCGATTATTGTTGTAATTGCTGTTGTTGTTGTATTGGTGATTCTTATCACCGTTTTCTTCCCACTTTCTTTTGACTTGCTTCACATTGGCCTCTTCAGCAGTCTGTTCTTTAATTCTTTCTTCAATCTGGTTCACTAGTTTGTGAGCCATTCTACATGCCTGCTGTATAGAGGCGGGCTCGTGTGAACTTATATCTTCTTGGATTCTTTCCGGTAATCCTTTCACAAACGCGTCGATCTTCTCTTCCTCATCTTCAAATGCTCCCGGACACAATAGGCACAATTCTGTGAATCGTCTTTCGTACGTGGTAATATCGAATCCTTGGGTTCGTAACCCTCTAAGTTCTGTCTTAAGCTTATTGACCTCGGTTCTGGGACGGTACTTCTCGTTCATCAAGTGCTTGAATGCTGACCACGGTAGTGCGTACGCATCGTCTTGTCCCACTTGCTCTAGATAGGTATTCCACCATGTTAATTCAGAACCTGTGAAGGTATGCGTAGCGTACTTCACTTTGTCCTCTTCAGTACACTTACTTTTGGAAAACACCGATTCGACCTTCTCGGTCCACCGTTTCAATCCGATCGGTCCTTCGGTTCCATCAAATTCCAAAGGTTTGCAGGCAGTGAATTCTTTGTAGGTGCATCCTACACGATTTCCTGTACTGCTAGATCCAAGGTTATTGTTGGTATGTAGCGCAGCCTGTACTGCGGCTATGTTTGAAGCTAGAAAAGTACGGAATTCCTCTTCATTCATATTCATGGTGTGTCGAGTAGTCGGTGCCATTTCCTTCAAAATAGTCAAATGGAACAAGTTAATCATACAGAATATTAAGAGTAGTTAATAGTATTTCGTAGCATAATATGAACTCATTTATAAAAGCTTTTTCTTCATATTAGCGTTTTATAAGTTTAAATTCGGGTAGTACCTACCCGTTAAGTTCATACTTAGTAGCTAATATACAATTCAACTACTACAATTCTATATGAAAAACTGATTATAATAATATTTCGCGTTCAAACATTCATACAATATTTTACAAACTTACAATACCGTTTATTTTACATAAAGCATGAAATATAGCACACAATAACTTTGATACAAGATAGTTGTGAAGATAATTCTAGCTAGTACACAAGTCGTTCAGCAAAGGCAATAAAGACACGTAATTCATACGTCCAGAAACAAGTCATGCATTCTGGTTTTACTAGGACTACTTCCCATCCTTGGTCTTGTGGAACAAAACCGTTATGGCTGTTGATAAGACAGCGTGTTGTAACGTCATCAAAGGGACGAGGGTTACGTAATGTCCAACAGTCCCGTAAAAATCTAAAAACCTCATTTCTTACCCCAATTACCGACTCCGTCACTTGTGGAAACGTTTTGTGTAATAGTTGTAGCCCGATGTTCTTGTTCTCACTTTGGTGAGAAGCGAACATTACTAATCCGTAAGCATAACATGCTTCTTTATGTTGCATGTTAGCCGCTTTTTCTAAATCACGAAGTCCAATATTCGGATATATTGAGTCAAAATAATTTCTTAACCCGTTGCGTAAAATAGCATTTAGGTTCCTCGCAATATATGCGTCAAAGTAAACACATCGTAACTTATGGGTTTCCCAATGTGATATCCCCCATCTTTCAAACGAAAGTCTCTTATAAACCAAGACATTCTTGGAACGTTCTTCGAATGTCTTACAAACTGATCTCGCCTTAAATAGTTGTGCCGAGGAATTCTGACCGACTCTAGACAAGATTTCATCAATCATGTCTCCGGGTAGGTCTCTTAAAATATTGGGTTGTCTATCCATTTTGTGTTTTTATACTGTAAAATAGACAAGAGTTAGATTCATAAAAAAAATACTTATTAATACAAGCAATTTTTACATATATCATAAAGCATAAGCACACTATATTACATATATTACACCACACGAATACAACTATCTTATTCCGACTCGCTCGTTTCTTCTTGCTCGGTTTTGGTTCGTTTTGCCAAGTTTCTAGGGATATATGATGTTCCCCTAATACAAGTCGTCGTTGTCCACATTGGTTTAGAAAAACCTGGTGGTTTAGAGGTTCCCGGGTCATTGTTACAACTTAAGGACTTCGGGGGTTGACGATACATATAAAGTTCATCGGGGTTGGAATTAGATTTCTCTATTTTTATGCCCTTTCCCTTATTATTTTCTTCTGCCTTTTTAAATTCAGTTTGGGTAATTTCTATAACATCATCGGAATCCGATTCATCGGAGAATTGGTAATCCTCCCAATATTTTGCTTCCTTGGCGGAAACACCATTGACCATAATTAACCTTGGTCGGTTGGTTGAGGATTCTCTTTTACCTAACCGTTTTATTATTTCCCCCACCGGTTCTATTTCTTCTTCCGGTTCCGATTCTTCTTCCGGTTCCGATTCTTCTTCCGGTTCCGACTCCTCTTCCGGTTCCTCTTCGGGAACTTGTGAATCAGTCCACGAATCATTCCAATTTACATTTGACTCTTCATTATTATTAGGTGAGTCAATGGGACTTGTTCTAGAGGTAGACATCTATCACATAATATCAAACACGTTAAGAGATTAATATATGACATAATATTCATATGTTAAAAATATATAGTTTCCAACAAAAATGTTTAAGCAATCATTTTTAAAGAAAACACGGTCGAAGTCCAGACTCACTAATGCATCCTAACAAACTCGATAAGACACACTAATGCAAATTTTCTGGTTCTCTAAGACCAACGCTCGGATACCAACTGAAATGTCCCGTTCTTATTGATTAAAAACGTTCCATATTAATTGATTTCGTTGCGAGGTTTTGACCTCTATATGAGACGTTTTTCAAAGACTGCATTCATTTTTAAAACAAATCATAACCTTTATTTCATAGATAAAGGTTTAAAAAAAACTTTACGTAGATTATCAAATACTGATAATCTAAAATATCCTGTTTACACACGACCATTACATAATGGTTTGCAATACAAATATGTTACAACAAAATAAGTTTCTTGAATGCAGTTTTTACACAATATCATACAAGCATGGACTCCAAATCTCGTCCTTATTTAAGTATGCGACAGCGGAAGCTCTTAATAATCACCTGAGAATAAACATGCTTAAAACGTCAACAAAATGTTGGTGAGTTATAGGTTTAACCTATATATATCAAATCATAATAATAATAGACCACAAGATTTCATATTTCAATACACATCCCATACATAGAGATAAAAATCATTCATATGGTGAACACCTGGTAACCGACATTAACAAGATGCATATATAAGAATATCCCCATCATTCCGGGACACCCTTCGGATATGATATAAATTTCGAAGTACTAAAGCATCCAGTACTTTGGATGGAGTTTGTTAGGCCCAATAGATCTATATTTAGGATTCGCGTCAATTAGGGTGTCTGTTCCCTAATTCTTAGATTACCAGACTTAATAAAAAGGGGCATATTCGATTTCGATAATTCAACCATAGAATGTAGTTTCACGTACTTGTGTCTATTTTGTAAATCATTTATAAAACCTGCATGTATTCTCATCCCAAAAATATTAGATTTAAAAAGTGGGACTATAACTCACTTTCACAGATTTTTACTTCGTCGGGAAGTAAGACTTGGCCACTGGTTGATTCACGAACCTATAACAATATATACATATATATCAAAGTATGTTCAAAATATATTTACAACACTTTTAATATATTTTGATGTTTTAAGTTTATTAAGTCAGATGTCCTCGTTAGTAACCTACAACTAGTTGTCCACAGTTAGATGTACAAAAATAAATCGATAAATATTATCTTGAATCAATCCACGACCCAGTGTATACGTATCTCAGTATTGATCACAACTCAAACTATATATATTTTGGAATCAACCTCAACCCTGTATAGCTAACTCCAACATTCACATATAGAGTGTCTATGGTTGTTCCGAAATATATATAGATGTGTCGACATGATAGGTCGAAACATTGTATACGTGTCTATGGTATCTCAAGATTACATAATATACAATATAAGTTGATTAAGTTACGGTTGGAATAGATTTGTTACCAATTTTCACGTAGCTAAAATGAGAAAAATTATCCAATCTTGTTTTACCCATAACTTCTTCATTTTAAATCCGTTTTGAGTGAATCAAATTGCTATGGTTTCATATTGAACTCTATTTTATGAATCTAAACAGAAAAAGTATAGGTTTGTAGTCGGAAAAATAAGTTACAAGTCGTTTTTGTAAAGGTAGTCATTTCAGTCGAAAGAACGACGTCTAGATGACCATTTTAGAAAACATACTTCCACTTTGAGTTTAACCATAATTTTTGGATATAGTTTCATGTTCATAATAAAAATCATTTTCTCAGAATAACAACTTTTAAATCAAAGTTTATCATAGTTTTTAATTAACTAACCCAAAACAGCCCGCGGTGTTACTACGACGGCGTAAATCCGGTTTTACGGTGTTTTTCGTGTTTCCAGGTTTTAAATCATTAAGTTAGCATATCATATAGATATAGAACATGTGTTTAGTTGATTTTAAAAGTCAAGTTAGAAGGATTAACTTTTGTTTGCGAACAAGTTTAGAATTAACTAAACTATGTTCTAGTGATTACAAGTTTAAACCTTCGAATAAGATAGCTTTATATGTATGAATCGAATGATGTTATGAACATCATTACTACCTTAAGTTCCTTGGATAAACCTACTGGAAAATAGAAAAATGGATCTAGCTTCAACGGATCCTTGGATGGCTTGAAGTTCTTGAAGCAGAATTATGACACGAAAACAAGTTCAAGTAAGATCATCACTGAAATAAGATTGTTATAGTTATAGAAATTGAACCAAAGTTTGAATATGATTATTACCTTGTATTAGAATGATAACCTACTGTAAGAAACAAAGATTTCTTGAGGTTGGATGATCACCTTACAAGATTGGAAGTGAGCTAGCAAACTTGAAAGTATTCTTGATTTTATGTAACTAGAACTTGTAAAATATATGAAGAACACTTAGAACTTGAAGATAGAACTTGAGAGAGATCAATTAGATGAAGAAAAATGAAGAATGAAAGTGTTTGTAGGTATTTTTGGTCGTTGGTGTATGGATTAGATATAAAGGATATGTAATTTTGTTTTCATGTAAATAAGTCATGAATGATTACTCATATTTTTGTAATTTTATGAGATATTTCATGCTAGTTGCCAAATGATGGTTCCCACATGTGTTAGGTGACTCACATGGGCTGCTAAGAGCTGATCATTGGAGTGTATATACCAATAGTACATACATCTAAAAGCTGTGTATTGTACGAGTACGAATACGGGTGCATACGAGTAGAATTGTTGATGAAACTGAACGAGGATGTAATTGTAAGCATTTTTGTTAAGTAGAAGTATTTTGATAAGTGTCTTTAAGTCTTTCAAAAGTGTATGAATACATATTAAAACACTACATGTATATACATTTTAACTGAGTCGTTAAGTCATCGTTAGTCATTACATGTAAATGTTGTTTTGAAACCTTTAGGTTAACGATCTTGTTGAATGTTGTTAATCCATTATTTATTATAACAAATGAGATGTTAAATTATTATATTATCATGATATTATGATATATAATATATCTTAGTATGATGTATATACAGTTAAATGTCATTACAACGATAATCGTTACATATATGTCTCGTTTCGAAATCATTAAGTTAGTAGTCTTATTTTTACATATGTATTTCATTGTTAATACACTTAATAATATATTTACTTATCATTTAACATAATTAACCAAGTGTATCAATATCTTAATATGATTCATATGTACCTAGTAAGACGTTGTTATAATGATAATCGTTATATATATCGTTTTCGAGTTTCTTAAATTAATAGTCTCATTTTTATGTATATAACTCATTGTTAAAATACCTAATGAGATACATACTTATAATAAAAACATGTTAACTATATATATAACCATATATATGTCATCGTATAGTTTTTACAAGTTTTAACGTTCGTGAATCACCGGTCAACTTGGGTGGTCAATTATCTATATGAAACATATTTCAATTAATCAAGTCTTAACAAGTTTGATTGCTTAACATGTTGGAAACATTTAATCATGTAAATATCAATCTCAATTAATATATATAAACATGGAAAAGTTCGGGTCACTACACATGAGATCTCACTTTTTAGTCTAAGATCTTTAATATCTAGTTAAGATCTAAGCTCTCTAGCTTAAAGTCTTGATTATTTAGTTTGATTCAAAGTTGTAGCGTAATAAGACTTGTATTTGTGTTGAAACTAAGAAGATTGATGTAACTTTGGTTCATCACCTTGCTCAAACTCTCACATGAGTTGTGTTTTAATTCTTAGTCTTGACTCTTGTATGTTGATGGTTAAACCTTGGTCAAAGTGATGCAAACACATCAACGAGTTGTACACTTGAAGCTACAAGCATCAAGGATGAGAACCGTGATGAGCATCAAGCACCAAGAATCCCACTGGAGCACTTACTTTCTATATTTCAGGGTCTGATCACGGACAAAGTCCATATCGATTATAAACGATTCACAACAGTTGATTACATCGCGAGGTACTTGACCTCTATATGATACATTTTACAAACATTGCATTCGTTATTGAAAAGACAATCTTTCATTACATCTAAAGTTGACGGCATGCATACCATTTTATAATATATCTAACTATAATTGACTTAATACTAATCTCGATGAACTCAATGACTCGAATGCAACGTCTTTTGAAATAAGTCATGAATGACTCCAAGTAATATCTTTAAATTGAGCAATTGCACAGCGGAAGACTTCTTTCACACCTGAGAATAAACATGCTTTCAAGTGTCAACCAAAAGGTTGTTGAGTTCATTAGTTTATCATAAACAATCATTTTCATCATTTTAATAGACCACAATATTTCCATTTCTCATAAATACACGTCCCATGCATAGAGACAAAAATCATTCATATGGTGAACACCTGGTAACCGACATTAACAAGATGCATATAAGAATATCCCCATCATTCCGGGATCCTCTTTCGGACATGATATAAATTTCGAAGTACTAAAGCATCCGGTACTTTGGATGGGGCTTGTTGGGCCCGATAGATCTATCTTTAGGATTCACGTCAATTAGGGTTTCTATTCCCTAATTCTTAGATTACCAGACTAAAAGGGGCATATTCGATTTCGATCATTCAACCATATAATGTAGTTTCAATTACTTGTGTCTATTTCGTAAAACATTTATAAAAATTGCACATGTATTCTCAGCCCAAAAATATAAAGGGTAAAAAGGTAAATGAAACTCACAGTACTGTATTTTGTAGTAAAAATACATATGACGACATTGAACAATGCATGGTTGACCTCAGATTCACGAACCTATATCAGTATTATATATCGGATAATATCATAAACGTATAATAGTAATAAATCAAATATTAATTATATAATAATTATAAAAGTTTTATGTTAAATTCCAATATATACTTTATTTATTCATTATATCCTGAATTCATTTGTTACATACATATACATATATATATATATATATATATATATATTTATTTTATATACTATGATATTAAGTTATCATAATATTCAATTATTAATACTAAGATAGTGATTCTTTATTAAAATATTTTGATAATTTATTTATAACTTATTATAATATATTTATGTTTATATATTAATACTGTATTATATTTTAATGTTATATTTGTTATATATAATGTTTTAATCTATGTCTATATATATAAAATTTTATAATAATGTCTAATTAATATTATATCAGTGTTCTGTAATATATATTACAATTTATTTTTTAATCAATATATTTAGTTGATATATAATAACTATATACAGGTTATAAATAATATTATATTCAAATTTACATAATATTAACGTATTAAATATAAAAAAATTTGCAACGTTTACTGAATTCTTTATATGAAAAAACTTGATAATAATAATAATAATAATAATAATAATAATAATAATAATAATAATAATAATAATAATAATAATAATAATAATAATAATAATAATACTTAATTATAAATAACACGCGTATTTTGTTGGCTTCCCCATTTCAGATCGAGAATGGCCAAACCAATTCGCAGAGAAGAAAAAGGTTTGACATCTTCGCATACTCAATCAATAATCATCTTCATCTTCAACAAATCAATTAAGCGAAAATCATCGATGAATAGTAGGATCTTTGATTTGTCATCATCCTCTTTCAACGATATGATCGGTCTTCTTCATCATTGTTAATCATCATATAGTTTTTACAAGTTTTAACGTTCGTGAATCACCGGTCAACTTGGGTGGTCAATTGTCTATATGAAACATATTTCAATTAATCAAGTCTTAACAAGTTTGATTGCTTAACATGTTGGAAACATTTAATCATGTAAATATCAATCTCAATTAATATATATAAACATGGAAAAGTTCGGGTCACTACAGTACCTACCCGTTAAATAAATTTCGTCCCGAAATTTTAAGCTGTTGAAGGTGTTGACGAATCTTCTAGAAATAGATGCGGGTATTTCTTCTTCATCTGATCTTCACGCTCCCAGGTGAACTCGGGTCCTCTACGAGCATTCCATCGAACCTTAACAATTGGTATCTTGTTTTGCTTAAGTCTTTTAACCTCACGATCCATTATTTCGACGGGTTCTTCGATGAATTGAAGTTTTTCGTTGATTTGAATTTCATCTAACGGAATAGTGAGATCTTCTTTAGCAAAACATTTCTTCAAATTCGAGACGTGGAAAGTGTTATGTACAGCCGCGAGTTGTTGAGGTAATTCAAGTCGGTAAGCTACTGGTTCGACACGATTAATAATCTTGAATGGTCCAATATACCTTGGATTTAATTTCCCTCGTTTACCAAATCGAACAACGCCTTTCCAAGGTGCAACTTTAAGCATGACCATCTCTCCAATTTCAAATTCTATATCTTTTCTTTTAATGTCAGCGTAGCTCTTTTGTCGACTTTGGGCGGTTTTCAACCGTTGTTGAATTTAGATGATCTTCTCGGTAGTTTCTTGTATAATCTCCGGACCCGTAATCTGTCTATCCCCCACTTCACTCCAACAAATTGGAGACCTGCACTTTCTACCATAAAGTGCTTCAAACGGCGCCATCTCAATGCTTGAATGGTAGCTGTTGTTGTAGGAAAATTCTGCTAACGGTAGATGTTGATCCCAACTGTTTCCGAAATCAATAACACATGCTCGTAGTATGTCTTCAAGCGTTTGTATCGTCCTTTCGCTCTGCCCATCAGTTTGTGGATGATAGGCAGTACTCATGTCTAGACGAGTTCCTAATGCTTGCTGTAATGTCTGCCAGAATCTTGAAATAAATCTGCCATCCCTATCAGAGATAATAGAGATTGGTATTCCATGTCTGGAGACGACTTCCTTCAAATACAGTCGTGCTAACTTCTCCATCTTGTCATCTTCTCTTATTGGCAGGAAGTGTGTTGATTTGGTGAGACGATCAACTATTACCCAAATAGTATCAAAACCACTTGCAGTCCTTGGCAATTTAGTGATGAAATCCATGGTAATGTTTTCCCATTTCCATTCCGGGATTTCGGATTGTTGAAGTAGACCTGATGGATTCTGATGCTCAGCTTTGACCTTAGAACACGTCAAACATTCTCCTACTTATTTAGCAACATCGGCTTTCATACCCGGCCACCAAAAATGTTTCTTGAGATCCTTGTACATCTTTCCCATTCCAGGATGTATTGAGTATCTGGTTTTATGAGCTTCTCTAAGTACCATTTCTCTCGTATCTCCAAATTTTGGTACCTGATGTCGTAGCACGGGGTTACGAAATAGTGTTATTTTTAGCACGAAAAGCGACACGATTTACACAAGTTTTAATTATTTATTTACAAATGGGATAAACCTAAACCTTGCTACAACACTATAGGCAGTGTACCTAATCGTAGAGTAGTGTAGTTTTTAGTAAGTCCGGTTCGTTCCACAGGGAGCTGGTGATACTTACTATATTTTTAACTATATTTATACAAAATATATATAATTATATAAGTAGTAATATTATTATAAAAGGGGGGTTTTACCGTTTAATGACCGGTTTGTCGATTCTATATTTTAAGCGTAAAGATAAATGACGATAATTAAAGTGCGTAAAATAATGACAATAAATAAAATGACAGTAAATAAAATTGCGAGTAATAAAATGACAGTAAATAAAGATACGATGAGAAATATAATAAAAGAATTATGCTTATTTAAACTTCCGTAATCATGATGTTTGACGTGTTGATTTTAGTTTTATGCCCATGGGTTAATTGTCCTTTGTCCTGGATTATTTAATCTGTCCGTCTGGTTTTTGTCCATAACAGTCCATCAGTCATAAATATAAAGTGCGAGTGTCCTCATCAAATTATTATTATACCCGAAGTTAAATATTCCAACTAATTGGGGATTCGAATTGTAACAAGGTTTTAATACTTTGTTTAATGAATACACCAGGTTATCGACTGCGTGTAAACCAAGGTTTTACTACTTTGTTAACAATTACACCAATTACCCTTGAATGTAATTTCACCCCTGTTTTAATTATTCTAGTGGCTATTAATCCATTCCCGTGTCCGGTTAAATGAACGATTATTCGTACATATAATTACCCCGCCCATCGTGTCCGATTGAGTGTATATGGTAATTTATAGGGACGCCCAATTGTAAATCTTTATATTAACATTAACAAACTTTCATTTAGTTAAACAAATATAAAACCCATTAATAGCCCATAGTCTAATTTCCACAAGTGTCGTTCTTTTGTCCAAACCCCAATTATGGTACAAAGCCCAATTACCCAATTTTAGTATTTTAGCCCAACATCATGATTACTTCGGATTAAATAAGCATAATAATAACTTAAGTACGAGACATTAATTTAAAAAGGAGAACATAGCTTACATTGATTATTTATCGCGTAGTGGTACACGGACAGAATTTCGACTTCAAAACCCGTAAAAATAACTTTTACATAACCCAAACTAATCTAATATAACACTAATCTATACTATATTTATTCATATATTATAAATTTATTATTATTATTACATTATTCTTACGGAGTATTATTATGTATATGTGTGTGTTGTAAAAAACGAACGAAAAACTGGCAATTTATAGAATGTGAGCTGATTCTGATCCTCATGCGACTCGCATGGGATCATGCCTATTTGCCATGCGAGTCGCATGGCCACGCTGGACAGCTCACATATCTTTTGTCCTCTTGTTCGTCGACATATTTATTAAATATATATAAAATATAAATAATTTTAATAATTATTTATATATTATATTATATTTATATGCATAGTAGACTAGATATTTTTGGTACATTGCGTCGGGCGTTTCTTCTTGGCTCGGGTCTCGGTTCCGGATTTTCGAACGTCTTTTCGTACTATTTTATATCTTGTATTTTGCGTTCCGTAACTTGTACTCTTGTCATTTTTAGACGTTCTTCATCAATAATTTGAACCATTTTGATTGTCTCTTGTACATTTGAGCATTTTGGACCTTTTCGTCTTCAAATCTTCGTTTTCGCCTTTTGTCTTCGCACTTATTTAATATAAACGAATATTACTTGAATATGGAACAATTACAACTAAAATCTTGTCATTTCGGAAGGATATTGATACTAAATATATGTTCATTTAGAGCACTATCAAATATCCCCACACTTGAACGTTGCTTGTCCTCAAGCAATACAGTCTTGAAATAAAAACATACGAATCACTTCATTATTCTTCACACTTTGTACATCAGTGATTTTGATAGAGCGGTATAAACAATGATAGTAACGATGTGGTTAAAGGTGGGTGTGTCTTTTATAGTTGCCTCGGGTTTAGGTCAACGACACTGGTAATCAAATAGCCGATTTACTTTCGGTTTCCAAAGCAAAGTGCACATTTGAAAGGCGGTTTACAGTCCCACATGACTTATGAAAATGTAGATCCTTAAGAAAATTGGATCTTTATGAAAACATTTGATCTTTTTGAAAATTCATTCTAGCTTTTACCCTAGACAAGTTTTCTGATTTGACCCACCATTGGTGTTGCAAAATATATTTGTGGATCAATATTTTTGCTAAAAACTTTTAGGTTCGTGTAATCCACTGCTATCCCGGTATCGGAAAGCACACATCCAGTTTACTTGTTCCGTATATTACCTTTCGGTAAACTACCGTCCGGTTGTAAAGGAAAGCGATGAACAAGAAACTGTTAAGGCAATGTCTAATGACATGCATTTGTTCATGGTCTAATTAACGTGTCGGATGCTAGAACTATCCTTGGTAGGAGCAATAGTAAAGATCATCCTTTGATTTTTCGGTCTGGCACAAGGTCCTGTCTTCGACCATGCTATGCAACCACCGTTCTTACGGTTGACACCCGATTTGGTTCAGGTGACCTAATGAATTCCAGGTGAATTCCTAGGATTTAACGTTCAATGGTAATGAACGCATTGAAAATGGATTTTCAGAAAACAAATCGGTTTGTATTTTTGATCAAAATATTTTCTCGTTCAAGCTCGAGTTTAGATATCATTGAATTCCATGAGTTTGAATTCTCAATCTTTAAGGTCAATCTCAAGGATTGAGTAATATCAGTCTTAAAAGCTGATTTTTAATCTTTAAGGAGATTATCCTTTCTGGGGATCTGATTCATTAGTCTTATCAAGCTAATTTGCACGGTGCCCCCCCATTGTACGAGATAAATCCTTCTCATGGTTAGGATAAATCTGACCACTTGGCGACCCTGTTTGATGCTGAGGTCCGTGAATTTCCAGCCGATTTTAGTGATGACTTTTCTAGATTTTTCGTCAACCTACACCTGGTCTGGACGACAACTTCATGACCTAAATCAAGAAGCGCGTGTCTTTTTTGGAAGACTTTACTTCCTTCTAATGATGGAATTGATTCATCGTGTAGATCCATCTTTCTTTCAAAAGTATCACAATAAACCGGGTAAAACTATTAATTTAGTTCAAAACAAAAGCACCTGCAATAACTTTACAGAAACATGTGATAGATAATTTTTAATTGAATAACTTGGTACATTCTCCCCACACTTAGTTTATTTCTTTGCCTTTTTATTCTCTTCTATTCCATTCTTAAATGAATTCAAGCGTTTTGGGTTGTTTCTCAATTTATGTCCTTTTTAAGGTAACGATAATTTCGGTATTAACACCTAGTTTTCATCGTTCATAAATATGTATAAACATGATTTTAAATTCATTTAGTTGAAATTTTTTTCAAATTTTCACAAAATTTGGCAAATAAACCAAGTGTAAACTCGAGAGAATTTATAACCCTTCCCCACACTTGAGATCATGCAATGCCCTCATTTGCATGAAATCAGACTCTAATTATAAATTCATGAGGGTGATTAGTGTAGAAAAGTGATTAAGAATACCTAGTTTGTACTTACAAAGCTCGACGAATGATAGATGGCGCGCCTCATCGTTCATTCCTTCTTGTATTATCACACATGTTTTTCTTCAAAAATGGTTGCTTTTCTGAACTGTTTGCTAATCTTTGAAAATGCATCTTTTACCCTAATTTATTATGCATGTTTATTAACGAGTTATGCACTAACCCGAACCCCTAATTTAACGTTAAGTGGGGTTAGACTTCCCCACACTTAGCTGACGACATGTGAAATCGGTGGAATAAGTTCCACGAATTAAAATAGTGAGCCAGTTATTTGCATCTCGGGTGGTGTATAATATATCAATGGGTTTAAAGTTTAGACTCACCCGATCGTCACTACTTAATTCTTTTTTAAGTGTAGCTTTTAGTAAATGGATATGTCTCTTTTCTGGTTCTTGGTCAAATGGATCGATATACACCGACATACATATTCCTATAGGGTGGTCAATTCCTAACATTTCCTTCCGTTCATTCTCGGGATCAAAGTTTTCACCTCTATTACCCATTTGGGTAAAATTTGAGGTGTCATTATCTATTACAGTTCTTAGTTCATCTTCGGTAGATGATTTGTCTATTGAGAATATTGGGTTGGAAGGTTGTGGAATGGTGAATTTCGGGATCGAAGTAGATTCTTCTTCATTAATGGTACTTATCAGTCCCACCACTTTGGTCTCGGGGGTAAAATTTTCAACGTTATCATTTTCCCAAGAGTACCAATTTGTCACCCTTACTTCTTCTTCATCCATTGGTGGATCGATGATTTCGTCGGTAGAGGCTAATGTGTCGATATGTTGTGAAATTGGTAAAAAACTGAATAAAAAGTATCATCGGGATAGTTGGTGATTTCGGAGCTCTCGAATTCATCAAAATTCGATGATTTGAGATTTTCTTGAACAATACTCCTCAGATCAACAGGTGTGTAGTCTGATAGAGTTTCAGCTTGCCGGTTTACAAACTCGCTCATTTGTTCATTTTGAGCATCGAGTTCTTCGAGTTTGATTTTCATATGATCTAAAGAATTTTCGGACACGTAATTTTCCTCGTCTTCTGGTTGTTGAGTTTGGATATATTCTTGGGAATAATCCCAGTTTGAATTGCGTTCTTCATAATCGTTCCATGCAGGTTCTGTGGGTGCGTAATTTTCCATAGGAACGTAATAGTAACATTCCCATGTTGAGTGATAATCTCCACAGATTTCACAACCAGTTATTGTTTCATCGTTCGCGATCCAAGATTGACTGAATGAATTGTCATCAACACTCGGTTGAGAGTATTGATTTAATTGATTTTGGAGTTCAAAAAGAGTTTCCAAGGCCTTGCTTTCAAAATTTTCCATTTTATTGCGATGGCCAAATTTTAGCTACAATGTGGTACAATCACGAATTATCCTATTAGTTATAAAATTTAGAAAAACTTATATAAGTTATCCAATTAATAGACTTTTCTGATTTTGCCCACGTTTCGAATAGCCAAAAGATGCAGCAGGTAGCCAGGACCCTTTAAATCGGAAGCCCACAACTAGCCACTAACAAATCCAACTATTACTACGAACCAGAAAAATGTCAACGTCCATTAATTTAACCGCTTAAATAATTTTTCTTTCTGTTTGAGATATTAGATAAGAAATAGAGAAAATTCTAGGTCCTAAAAACTAGAGTGTCGAGAAAATAGAAAGAAATAGATTGCGCGTCGAAAAGTGTCGAAAAATAAAAAGGTAGAAAAATAGACGTCGAAAAATAAAAGTAAGAAAGTCGTACGAAAAATGGCGTCGCAAAATTCTAAAGCACCTAAATCTTAGTCTAAGGAATAAGTACTTAAGGGATTTTACGGCAAACCTAAAAATCTAGAAATATAAAAATAAACTACGGCAAAATCTATATTTAAAACTAAGTACGAACGACAAAATACAAATATTACGCTAAACGACTAAAAGATACAAAATATAAAAATATATAAAAAGTTGAGAAAAAGAATAATTTTTATTAAAAAAAAATATTATTTTTATATTATTATTTATTAAAGATATTAATTTATATATTAATAAAACTAATTAAAAGTAAAATACAAATTAATTAAGAATTAAAAGTAATTAATATTAAATTAATAAACTAATTAGGGTTTATATTAATAATAATAAATAAAATACCGTATTTAATGCGAAAGTAGGGTTGTATGTGGCCCTGTCAGACCCCTCATGCGATTCGCATGGGGTTCAGGCTAAGGGTCATGCGAGTCGCATGACCTCCAGAGCCGGTTCAAATGAGGGGGGTCAAATGACAGGCTCAACCGTATTATTTATATTTATTTATATTTTCTGTTTTAAATATTAAATAAAATATATATATAATTTAAATAAAAACTTAATATTTTTATAAAACTAAAAATAGAAATATTTGATAATTTTATAAATAAAAATCTTAAAATTATATAAAAATATATATTTTTTTTTCGGTTTTAATTTTTTAAATTTTTAGATTTTTAAATTTTTTAATTTTTAGGATTTTATATTATTTTTCTAAAAATAATAAATATATATATACAAAAATGAAAAATAGATAGTTTCACCGGTTCCCCGGCAGCGGCGCCAAAAACTTGATGTCATAGCACGGGGTTACGAAATAGTGTTATTTTTAGCACGAAAAGCGACACGATTTACACAAGTTTTAATTATTTATTTACAAATGGGATATACCTAAACCTTGCTACAACACTATAGGCAGTGTACCTAATCGTAGAGTAGTGTAGTTTTTAGTAAGTCCGGTTCGTTCCACAGGGAGCTGGTGATACTTACTATATTTTTAACTATATTTATACAAAATATATATAATTATATAAGTAGTAATATTATTATAAAAGGGGGGTTTTACCGTTTAATGACCGGTTTGTCGATTCTATATTTTAAGCGTAAAGATAAATGACGATAATTAAAGTGCGTAAAATAATGACAATAAATAAAATGACAGTAAATAAAATTGCGAGTAATAAAATGACAGTAAATAAAGATACGATGAGAAATATAATAAAAGAATTATGCTTATTTAAACTTCCGTAATCATGATGTTTGACGTGTTGATTTTAGTTTTATGCCCATGGGTTAATTGTCCTTTGTCCTGGATTATTTAATCTGTCCGTCTGGTTTTTGTCCATAACAGTCCATCAGTCATAAATATAAAGTGCGAGTGTCCTCGTCAAATTATTATTATACTCGAAGTTAAATATTCCAACTAATTGGGGATTCGAATTGTAACAAGGTTTTAATACTTTGTTTAATGAATACACCAGGTTATCGACTGCGTGTAAACCAAGGTTTTACTACTTTGTTAACAATTACACCAATTACCCTTGAATGTAATTTCACCCCTGTTTTAATTATTCTAGTGGCTATTAATCCATTCCCGTGTCCGGTTAAATGAACGATTATTCGTACATATAATTACCCCGCCCATCGTGTCCGATTGAGTGTATATGGTAATTTATAGGGACGCCCAATTGTAAATCTTTATATTAACATTAACAAACTTTCATTTAGTTAAACAAATATAAAACCCATTAATAGCCCATAGTCTAATTTCCACAAGTGTCGTTCTTTTGTCCAAACCCCAATTATGGTACAAAGCCCAATTACCCAATTTTAGTATTTTAGCCCAACATCATGATTACTTCGGATTAAATAAGCATAATAATAACTTAAGTACGAGACATTAATTTAAAAAGGAGAACATAGCTTACATTGATTATTTATCGCGTAGTGGTACACGGACAGAATTTCGACTTCAAAACCCGTAAAAATAACTTTTACATAACCCAAACTAATCTAATATAACACTAATCTATACTATATTTATTTATATATTATAAATTTATTATTATTATTACATTATTCTTACGGAGTATTATTATGTATATGTGTGTGTTGTAAAAAACGAACGAAAAACTGGCAATTTATAGAATGTGAGCTGATTCTGATCCTCATGCGACTCGCATGGGATCATGCCTATTTGCCATGCGAGTCGCATGGCCACGCTGGACAGCTCACATATCTTTTGTCCTCTTGTTCGTCGACATATTTATTAAATATATATAAAATATAAATAATTTTAATAATTATTTATATATTATATTATATTTATATGCATAGTAGACTAGATATTTTTGGTACATTGCGTCGGGCGTTTCTTCTTGGCTCGGGTCTCGGTTTCGGATTTTCGAACGTCTTTTCGTACTATTTTATATCTTGTATTTTGCGTTCCGTAACTTGTACTCTTGTCATTTTTAGACGTTCTTCATCAATAATTTGAACCATTTTGATTGTCTCTTGTACATTTGAGCATTTTGGACCTTTTCGTCTTCAAATCTTCGTTTTCGCCTTTTGTCTTCGCACTTATTTAATATAAACGAATATTACTTGAATATGGAACAATTACAACTAAAATCTTGTCATTTCGGAAGGATATTGATACTAAATATATGTTCATTTAGAGCACTATCAGTACCCAAATCCTTTCAGCCCTATACCGGGTTCCGTCTTCCTGAATATTAAGATGTTTCTCCGATCCTTTGGGTATTTCATCCTTTAAATTTCCCTCTTTTAAAACTCCTTGTTGCGCCTCCTTTATTTGAGTCGTAAGGTTATTATGAATCATTATATTCATAGATTTTACTCAAATGGGTTCTCTGTCCTTCCTGCTCAAGGCATCGGCTACCACATTTGCCTTCCCCGGGTGGTAACGAATCTCAAAGTCGTAATCATTCAATAATTCAATCCACCTACGCTGCCTCATATTCAGTTGTTTCTGATTAAATATGTGTTGAAGACTTTTGTGGTCGGTATATATAATACTTTTGACCCCATATAAGTAGTGTCTCCAAGTCTTTAATGCAAAAACAACCGCGCCTAATTCCAAATCATGCGTCGTATAATTTTGTTCGTGAATCTTCAATTTTCTAGACGCATAAGCAATCACCTTCGTTCGTTGCATTAATACACAACCGAGACCTTGCTTTGATGCATCACAATAAATCACAAAATCATCATTCCCTTCAGGCAATGACAATATAGGTGCCGTAGTTAGCTTTTTCTTCAATAACTGAAACGCTTTCTCTTGTTCATCATTCCATTCAAATTTCTTCCCTTTATGCGTTAATGCAGTCAAGGGTTTTGCTATTCTGGAAAAGTCTTGGATGAACCTTCTGTAGTAACCAGCTAGTCCTAAAAACTGGCGTATGTGTTTTGGAGTTTTCGGGGTTTCCCACTTTTCAACAGTTTCTATCTTTGCCGGATCCACCTTAATACCTTCTTTGTTCACTATGTGACCGAGGAATTGAACTTCTTCCAACCAAAATGCACACTTTGAAAACTTAGCGTACAATTCTTCCTTCCTCAATACTTCTAACACCTTTCTCAAATGTTCACCGTGATCTTGGTCATTCTTTGAGTAAATAAGTATGTCATCAATGAAAACAATGACAAACTTGTCAAGGTATGGTCCACACACTCGGTTCATAAGGTCCATGAACACAGCTGGTGCATTAGTTAAACCAAACGGCATGACCATAAACTCGTAATGACCGTAACGTGTTCTGAAAGCAGTCTTTGGAATATCATCTTCTTTCACCCGCATTTGATGATACCCGGAACGTAAGTCAATCTTTGAATAAACAGACGAGCCTTGTAGTTGATCAAATAAGTCGTCGATTCTCGGTAGTGGGTAGCGGTTCTTGATGGTAAGTTTGTTCAACTCTCGATAGTCGATACACAACCTGAATGTACCATCTTTCTTCTTGACAAACAAAACAGGAGCTCCCCACGGTGATGTGCTTGGTCGAATGAAACCACGCTCTAAAAGTTCTTGTAATTGGCTTTGCAGTTCTTTTATCTCGCTGGGTGCGAGTCTGTAAGGAGCACGAGCTATTGGTGCAGCTCCTGGTACAAGATCTATTTGAAATTCAACGGATCGATGTGGGGGTAATCCCGGTAATTCTTTCGGAAATACATCGGGAAATTCTTTTGCAATGGGAACATCATTGATGCTCTTTTCTTCAGTTTGTACTTTCTCGACGTGTGCTAGAACAGCATAGCAATCTTTTCTTATTAGTTTTTGTGCCTTCAAATTACTAATAAGATGTAGCTTCGTGTTGCCCTTTTCTCCGTACACCATTAAGGGTTTTCCTTTTTCTCGTATAATGCGAATTGCATTTTTGTAACAGACGATCTCTGCTTTCACTTCTTTCAACCAGTCCATACCGATTATCACATCAAAACTCCCTAACTCTACTGGTATCAAATCAATCTTAAATGTTTCGCTAACCAGTTTAATTTCTCGATTCCGACATATATTATCTGCTGAAATTAATTTACCATTTGCTAATTCGAGTAAAAATTTACTATCCAAAGGCGTCAATGGACAACTTAATTTAGCACAAAAATCTCTACTCATATAGCTTCTATCCGCACCCGAATCAAATAAAACGTAAGCAGATTTATTGTCAATAAGAAACGTACCCGTAACAAGCTCCGGGTCTTCCTGTGCCTCTGCCGCATTAATATTTAAAACTTTTCCGCGGCCTTGTCCATTCGTGTTCTCCTGGTTCGGGCAATTTCTAATAATGTGGCCCGGTTTTCCACATTTATAACAAACTACATTGGCATAACTTGCTCCGACACTACTTGCTCCGCCATTACTCGTTCCGACACCATTTGTTCCTTTCGTTCTATTAACCCCTGGTCCGTAGACCTCACACTTCGCCGCGATATGACCATTTCTTTTACACTTGTTGCAAAATTTGGTGCAGAACGCCGAGTGATACTTTTCACACCTTTGGCATAGCTGCTTCTGATTGTTGTTGTTGTTGCGGTTATTATTGTTGTTGGGATGATTGTTGTAGTTGCTGTTGTTGTTGTTGTTGTTGTTGTTGGGCCGTTTGTTGTAGTTGCGATTGATGTTGCGATTGTTGGGATAATTGTTGCGATTATTGTTGTAATTGTTGTTGTTGTTGTATTGGTGATTCTTATCACCGTTTTCTTCCCACTTTCTTTTGACTTGCTTCACATTGGCCTCTTCAGCAGTCTGTTCTTTAATTCTTTCTTCAATCTGGTTCACTAGTTTGTGAGCCATTCTACATGCCTGCTGTATAGAGGCGGGCTCGTGTGAACTTATATCTTCTTGGATTCTTTCCGGTAATCCTTTCACAAACGCGTCGATCTTCTCTTCCTCATCTTCAAATGCTCCCGGACACAATAGGCACAATTCTGTGAATCGTCTTTCATACGTGGTAATATCGAATCCTTGGGTTCGTAACCCTCTAAGTTCTGTCTTGAGCTTATTGACCTCGGTTCTGGGACGGTACTTCTCGTTCATCAAGTGCTTGAATGTTGACCACGGTAGTGCGTACGCATCGTCTTGTCCCACTTGCTCTAGATAGGTATTCCACCATGTTAACGCAGAACCTGTGAAGGTATGCGTAGTGTACTTCACTTTGTCCTCTTCAGTACACTTACTTATGGCAGACACCGATTCGACCTTCTCGGTCCACCGTTTCAATCCGATCAGTCCTTCGGTTCCATCAAATTCCAAAGGTTTGCAGGCAGTGAATTCTTTGTAGGTGCATCCTACACGATTTCCTGTACTGCTAGATCCAAGGTTATTGTTGGTATGTAGCGCAGCCTGTACTGCGGCTATGTTTGAAGCTAGAAAAGTACGGAATTCCTCTTCATTCATATTCACGGTGTGTCGAGTAGTCGGTGCCATTTCCTTCAAAATAGTCAAATGGAACAAGTTAATCATACAGAATATTAAGAGTAGTTAATAGTATTTCGTAGCATAATATGAACTCATTTATAAAAGCTTTTTCTTCATATTAGCGTTTTATAAGTTTAAATTCGGGTAGTACCTACCCGTTAAGTTCATACTTAGTAGCTAATATACAATTCAACTACTACAATTCTATATGAAAAACTGATTATAATAATATTTCGCGTTCAAACTTTTATACAATATTTTACAAACTTACAATACCGCTTATTTTACATAAAGCATGAAATATAGCACACAATAACTTTGATACAAGATAGTTGTGAAGATAATTCTAGCTAGTACACAAGTCGTTCAGCAAAGGCAATAAAGACACGTAATTCATACATCCAGAAACAAGTCATGCATTCTGGTTTTACTAGGACTACTTCCCATCCTTGGTCTTGTGGAACATAACCGTTATGGCCGTTGATAAGACAGCGTGTTGTAACGTCATCAAAGGGACGAGGGTTACGTAATGTCCAACAGTCCCGTAACAATCTAAAAACCTCATTTCTTACCCCAATTACCGACTCCGTCACTTGTGGAAACGTTTTGTTTAATAGTTGTAGCCCGATGTTCTTGTTCTCACTTTGGTGAGAAGCGAACATTACTAATCCGTAAGCATAACATGCTTCTTTATGTTGCATGTTAGCCGCTTTTTCTAATTCACGAAGTCCAATATTCGGATATATTGAGTCAAAATAATTTCTTAACCCGTTGCGTAAAATAGCATTTGGGTTCCTCGCAATATATGCGTCAAAGTAAACACATCGTAACTTATGGGTTTCCCAATGTGATATCCCCCATCTTTCAAACAAAAGTCTCTTATAAACCAAGACATTCTTGGAACGTTCTTCGAATGTCTTACAAACTGATCTCGCCTTAAATAGTTGTGCCGAGGAATTCTGACCGACTCTAGACAAGATTTCATCAATCATGTCTCCGGGTAGGTCTCTTAAAATATTGGGTTGTCTATCCATTTTGTGTTTTTATACTGTAAAATAGACAAGAGTTAGATTCATAAAAAAAAATACTTATTAATACAAGCAATTTTTACATATATCATAAAGCATAAGCACACTATATTACATATATTACACCACACGAATACAACTATCTTATTCCGACTCGCTCGTTTCTTCTTGTTCGGTTTTGGTTCATTTTGCCAAGTTTCTAGGGATATATGATGTTCCCCTAATACAAGCCGTCGTTGTCCACATTGGTTTAGAAAAACCTGGTGGTTTAGAGGTTCCCGGGTCATTATTACAACTTAAGGACTTCGGGGGTTGACGATACATATAAAGTTCATCGGGGTTGGAATTAGATTTCTCTATTTTTATGCCCTTTCCCTTATTATTTTCTTCTGCCTTTTTAAATTCAGTTTGGGTAATTTCTATAACATCATCGGAATCCGATTCATCGGAGAATTGGTAATCCTCCCAATATTTTGCTTCCTTGGCGGAAACACCATTGACCATAATTAACCTTGGTCGGTTGGTTGAGGATTCTCTTTTACCTAACCGTTTTATTATTTCCCCCACCGGTTCTATTTCTTCTTCAGGTTCCGATTCTTCTTCCGGTTCCGACTCCTCTTCCGGTTCCTCTTCGGGAACTTGTGAATCAGTCCATGAATCATTCCAATTTACATTTGACTCTTCATTATTATTAGGTGAGTCAATGGGACTTGTTCTAGAGGTAGACATCTATCACATAATATCAAACACGTTAAGAGATTAATATATCACATAATATTCATATGTTAAAAATATATAGTTTCCAACAAAAATGTTTAAGCAATCATTTTTAAAGAAAACACGGTCGAAGTCCAGACTCACTAATGCATCCTAACAAACTCGATAAGACACACTAATGCAAATTTTCTGGTTCTCTAAGACCAACGCTCGGATACCAACTGAAATGTCCCGTTCTTATTGATTAAAAACGTTCCATATTAATTGATTTCGTTGCGAGGTTTTGACCTCTATATGAGACGTTTTTCAAAGACTGCATTCATTTTTAAAACAAACCATAACCTTTATTTCATAGATAAAGGTTTAAAAAAAACTTTACGTAGATTATCAAATACTGATAATCTAAAATATCCTGTTTACACACGACCATTACATAATGGTTTACAATACAAATATGTTACAACAAAATAAGTTTCTTGAATGCAGTTTTTACACAATATCATACAAGCATGGACTCCAAATCTCGTCCTTATTTAAGTATGCGACAGCGGAAGCTCTTAATAATCACCTGAGAATAAACATGCTTAAAACGTCAACAAAATGTTGGTGAGTTATAGGTTTAACCTATATATATCAAATCATAATAATAATAGACCACAAGATTTCATATTTCAATACACATCCCATACATAGAGATAAAAATCATTCATATGGTGAACACCTGGTAACCGACATTAACAAGATGCATATATAAGAATATCCCCATCATTCCGGGACACCCTTCGGATATGATATAAATTTCGAAGTACTAAAGCATCCGGTACTTTGGATGGGGTTTGTTAGGCCCAATAGATCTATCTTTAGGATTCGCGTCAATTAGGGTGTCTGTTCCCTAATTCTTAGATTACCAGACTTAATAAAAAGGGGCATATTCGATTTCGATAATTCAACCATAGAATGTAGTTTCACATACTTGTGTCTATTTTGTAAATCATTTATAAAACCTGCATGTATTCTCATCCCAAAAATATTAGATTTAAAAAGTGGGACTATAACTCACTTTCACAGATTTTTACTTCGTCGGGAAGTAAGACTTGGCCACTGGTTGATTCACGAACCTATAACAATATATACATATATATCAAAGTATGTTCAAAATATATTTACAACACTTTTAATATATTTTGATGTTTTAAGTTTATTAAGTCAGCTGTCCTCGTTAGTAACCTACAACTAGTTGTCCACAGTTAGATGTACAGAAATAAATCGATAAATATTATCTTGAATCAATCCACGACCCAGTGTATACGTATCTCAGTATTGATCACAACTCAAACTATATATATTTTGGAATCAACCTCAACCCTGTATAGCTAACTCCAACATTCACATATAGAGTGTCTATGGTTGTTCCGAAATATATATAGATGTGTCGACATGATAGGTCGAAACATTGTATACGTGTCTATGGTATCTCAAGATTACATAATATACAATACAAGTTGATTAAGTTACGGTTGGAATAGATTTGTTACCAATTTTCACGTAGCTAAAATGAGAAAAATTATCCAATCTTGTTTTACCCATAACTTCTTCATTTTAAATCTGTTTTGAGTGAATCAAATTGCTATGGTTTCATATTGAACTCTATTTTATGAATCTAAACAGAAAAAGTATAGGTTTGTAGTCGGAAAAATAAGTTACAAGTCGTTTTTGTAAAGGTAGTCATTTTAGTCGAAAGAACGACGTCTAGATGACCATTTTAGAAAACATACTTCCACTTTGAGTTTAACCATAATTTTTGGATATAGTTTCATGTTCATAATAAAAATCATTTTCTCAGAATAACAACTTTTAAATCAAAGTTTATCATAGTTTTTAATTAACTAACCCAAAACAGCCCGCGGTGTTACTACGACGGCGTAAATCCGGTTTTACGGTATTTTTCGTGTTTCCAGGTTTTAAATCATTAAGTTAGCATATCATATAAATATAGAACATGTGTTTAGTTGATTTTAAAAGTCAAGTTAGAAGGATTAACTTTTGTTTGCGAACAAGTTTAGAATTAACTAAACTATGTTCTAGTGATTACAAGTTTAAACCTTCGAATAAGATAGCTTTATATGTATGAATCGAATGATGTTATGAACATCATTACTACCTTAAGTTCCTCGGATAAACCTACTAGAAAATAGAAAATGGATCTAGCTTCAACGGATCCTTGGATGGCTCGAAGTTCTTGAAGCAGAATTATGACACGAAAACAAGTTCAAGTAAGATCATCACTTGAAATAAGATTGTTATAGTTATAGAAATTGAACCAAAGTTTGAATATGATTATTACCTTGTATTAGAATGATAACCTACTGTAAGAAACAAAGATTTCTTGAGGTTGGATGATCACCTTACAAGATTGGAAGTGAGCTAGCAAACTTGAAAGTATTCTTGATTTTATGTAACTAGAACTTGTAAAATATATGAAGAACACTTAGAACTTGAAGATAGAACTTGAGAGAGATCAATTAGATTAAGAAAAATGAAGAATGAAAGTGTTTGTAGGTATTTTTGGTCGTTGGTGTATGGATTAGATATAAAGGATATGTAATTTTGTTTTCATGTAAATAAGTCATGAATGATTACTCATATTTTTGTAATTTTATGAGATATTTCATGCTAGTTGCCAAATGATGGTTCCCACATGTGTTAGGTGACTCACATGGGCTGCTAATAGCTGATCATTGGAGTGTATATACCAATAGTACATACATCTAAAAGCTGTGTATTGTACGAGTACGAATACGGGTGCATACGAGTAGAATTGTTGATGAAACTGAACGAGGATGTAATTGTAAGCATTTTTGTTAAGTAGAAGTATTTTGATAAGTGTCTTGAAGTCTTTCAAAAGTGTATGAATACATATTAAAACACTACATGTATATACATTTTAACTGAGTCGTTAAGTCATCATTAGTCATTACATGTAAATGTTGTTTTGAAACCTTTAGGTTAACGATCTTGTTGAATGTTGTTAATCCATTGTTTATTATAACAAATGAGATGTTAAATTATTATATTATCATGATATTATGATATATAATATATCTTAGTATGATGTATATACAGTTAAATGTCGTTACAACGATAATCGTTACATATATGTCTCGTTTCGAAATCATTAAGTTAGTAGTCTTATTTTTACATATGTATTTCATTGTTAATACACTTAATAATATATTTACTTATCATTTAACATAATTAACCAAGTGTATCAATATCTTAATATGATTCATATGTACCTAGTAAGACATTGTTATAATGATAATCGTTATATATATCGTTTTCGAGTTTCTTAAATTAATAGTCTCATTTTTATGTATATAACTCATTGTTAAAATACCTAATGAGATACATACTTATAATAAAAACATGTTAACTATATATATAACCATATATATGTCATCGTATAGTTTTTACAAGTTTTAACGTTCGTGAATCACCGGTCAACTTGGGTGGTCAATTGTCTATATCAAACATATTTCAATTAATCAAGTCTTAACAAGTTTGATTTCTTAACATGTTGAAAACATTTAATCATGTAAATATCAATCTCAATTAATATATATAAACATGGAAAAGTTTGGGTCACTACACATGAGATCTCACTTTTTAGTCTAAGATCTTTAATATCTAGTTAAGATCTAAGCTCTCTAGCTTAAAGTCTTGATTATTTAGTTTGATTCAAAGTTGTAGCGTAATAAGACTTGTATTTGTGTTGAAACTAAGAAGATTGATGTAACTTTGGTTCATCACCTTGCTCAAACTCTCACATGAGTTGTGTTTTAATTCTTAGTCTTGACTCTTGTATGTTGATGGTTAAACCTTGGTCAAAGTGATGCAAACACATCAACGAGTTGTACACTTGAAGCTACAAGCATCAAGGATGAGAACCGTGATGAGCATCAAGCACCAAGAATCCCACTGGAGCACTTACTTTCTATTTTTCAGGGTCTGATCACGGAAAAAGTCCATATCGATTATAAACGATTCACAACTGTCGATTACATCGCGAGGTACTTGACCTCTATATGATACATTTTACAAACATTGCATTCGTTTTTGAAAAGACAATCTTTCATTACATCTAAAGTTGACGGCATGCATACCATTTTATAATATATCTAACTATAATTGACTTAATACTAATCTCGATGAACTCAATGACTCGAATGCAACGTCTTTTGAAATATGTCATGAATGACTCCAAGTAATATCTTTAAATTGAGCAATTGCACAGCGGAAGACTTCTTTCACACCTGAGAATAAACATGTTTTCAAGTGTCAACCAAAAGGTTGTTGAGTTCATTAGTTTATCATAAACAATCATTTTCATCATTTTAATAGACCACAATATTTCCATTTCTCATAAATACACGTCCCATGCATAGAGACAAAAATCATTCATATGGTGAACACCTGGTAACCGACATTAACAAGATGCATATAAGAATATCCCCATCATTCTGGGATCCTCTTTCGGACATGATATAAATTTCGAAGTACTAAAGCATCCGGTACTTTAGATGGGGCTTGTTGGGCCCGATAGATCTATCTTTAGGATTCACGTCAATTAGGGTTTCTGTTCCCTAATTCTTAGATTACCAGACTAAAAGGGGCATATTCGATTTCAATCATTCAACCATATAATGTAGTTTCAATTACTTGTGTCTATTTCGTAAAACATTTATAAAAATTGCGCATGTATTCTCAGCCCAAAAATATAAAGGGTAAAAAGGTAAATGAAACTCACAGTACTGTATTTTGTAGTAAAAATACATATGACGACATTGAACAATGCATGGTTGACCTCGGATTCACGAACCTATATCAGTATTATATATCAGATAATATCATAAACGTATAATAGTAATAAATCAAATATTAATTATATAATAATTATAAAAGTTTTATGTTAAATTCCAATATATACTTTATTTATTCATTATGTCCTTAATTCATTTGTTACATACATATATATATATATATATATATATATATATATATATATATATATATATATATATATATATATATATATATATATATATATATATATATATATATATATATATATATATATATATATATGTTTATTTTATATACTATGATATTAAGTTATCATAATATTCAATTATTAATACTAAGATAGTGATTCTTTATTAAAATATTTTGATAATTTATTTATAACTTATTATAATATATTTATCTTTATATATTAATACTGTATTATATTTTAATGTTATATTTGTTATATATAATGTTTTAATCTATGTCTATATATATAAAATTTTATAATAATGTCTAATTAATATTATATCAGTGTTCTGTAATATATATTACAATTTATTTTTTAATCAATATATTTAGTTGATATATAATAACTATATACAGGTTATAAATAATATTATATTCAAATTTACATAATATTAACGTATTAAATATAAAAAAATTTGCAACGTTTACTGAATTCTTTATATGAAAAAAACTTGATAATAATAATAATAATAATAATAATAATAATAATAATAATAATACTTAATTATAAATAACACGCATATTTTGTTGGCTTCCCCATTTCAGATCGAGAATGGCCAAACCAATTCGCAGAGAAGAAAAAGGTTTGACATCTTCGCATACTCAATCAATAATCATCTTCATCTTCAACAAATCAATTAAGCGAAAATCATCGATGAATAGTAGGATCTTTGATTTGTCATCATCCTCTTTCAACGATATGATCGGTCTTCTTCATCATCGTTAATCGTCATTCTTTATTAATAGATCGATTCAATAATTGGTGGTGCAGGTAATTGGTTCCTTAGTATTCTTTTTAATTTCTTCATCCTCTTATTAATTTTCTGTATATAAATATTTATTGAATCTAATACGAACAGTAATAATAGGATGGTTTTAACTGATATTGATGATGAATCGTGGTATTATGATATAGGTGATGATGGTGATTGATTGGGAGGTTTGATTGAACAGAAACCCTAATTAGAAGCTGTAAACGTGTATCAGTAACATGGGATTTGTTGGTCTAAAAATGATTGTTTGCAGGGTGTTGATTGAATCACGGTATGTTCATAAAGTCTCCTTCGATTGCAACAGGTATGGTCCTTATTGATTCATCAGGAAGGATTGCCAAGTTATGATCAGTCACAGGTATATATATTTATATAATAAATTTTGATTTCTCTTACAGACATAATTTGGTTTGGATTATACTTAACAATTAAAGTATTCATGATTTTCGAGTTTACTAATTGTTTTTACATGCTAAAAGGTTATGAGATTAGTTTGTATACTACCTCATATTGATTTATTTGTGGCTTCATTATAATGAGACTATGAGATTTGGGCTGCTGTATAAAAGAACCTGAGCAGGTTGTGTGGGAGTGGAAACAAGGTAGTTGGGTTTTGTCATTGTAACGATCACATAACCCTGGAATGAATCTCTCTTGTAGACAACCTTTGGTTTATGAATGAAGGTATCATATCAGGTATTTATATCAATTCATTTTATGTATTAAGTGAAATCTTATATATCTATTAACCATTCCCTTACTCTATCATGGTTAAATATATATGTATTTCATCATGTGTTTTAATCAAAGGTTCGTTGTAGTTGATTTTTGTTAACTATACCCAACAGTGGCTGCAGAACAGAATAACAAAAGTGATGGACTTATCGGTTGTGGTCTTACCAGAATTGCAGCAGTAGCATGAAACAGAAGAATATGGTAACGATAGGGGTCAATTTCTGGAGTGCATTCTCGATAGAAAACAGTAGCAGCAGAAATCGTGACTGTTGGTGGTGGTTTATAATGTTAGTTCATGGTGATGATGGGAGTTTCACTTTAAAAAAAACAGATAACCAGATGTAGCAGTCCTCAGTAGTTACGGTGTTGTGTTCAGTGGTGTGTAGGGTTTTTGCAGGGGGTTGTTCTTGTTCAAAATAGAAACACAAAATAAGGAGTGGTGATCCTTGGTTGTTTGCAGGGACGGTTGATGGTGGATTGGTGGAACCACGGTAGTTGTGGTGAGGATAGGATGTTGTGTGATCGAGCTTGGTGAAAATTGGTTGTCAAGGATGGTTAAAGGTTAATTGGGTGTTCATGGTGGCAAGGGAAGTGCGTGTTACGCCACAAGTAATAGACATATTGTAATGGTGAGTGCTCTTAAACGATGAGTTAATAACATTGTTGTGGTTATCGAAACAGAAACATGAAGTAGTCGATCAAAAGCAGCAGTTCACAATGGTGGTGAGGATTGTTACTCACAAAGAAAAGGAAGAAGGTTGTTTTCTGGTTCTAGCGAAAACTTAAAAGATATATGTATATGAAAGTGGGTTTGTTAGCTTAAGTATATAATGCATACATATAAAGAATTGAATTTGTTTCAAGTGGGATAGTGGTGTAGTTAACAGAAAGCAAGATACATGGAATCAACTTGCATTTGTATGTTTATGTACATTATATAGTATTCCACAATTCAGTGACTCATTAAGTCAAGAAACATATAGTGACTTGGATGTTTTAGTTCACGGATATATTAACTGTTTCTTCATTGACATATAATATAGAGGTATTAATTCATGCTCCATTGTTAAATTAGTGGCGGATAAAAGTCTTCAGATAATTCCCAAATTTTCACAGCAATCAACTTTATTTTTATCTAGGGTATATAATTCGATCATTAATTTATTAAATAAAAATTACATCAACTGTCCCGCTCGATTCTGGGTAAAATATAAAAAAAATGTTAAAACTTAACAAATAGTTCCTAAATACGTTTTTAATAAGTATATCATTTATATAACTTATTTTTGAACCATCGTTTATTTTCAAAATCACATAAGTTCGAATTTACTTCTCTAAATAATAATCGAAACGTCCAACGAGTATTACAATCTTTTAATATTTATTTTTAATATACTTTATTTATATATATAGTTATGTTTTAAATAATAATTATTATAATATCCTATTTTTTATTTTATTAATTTTTTTATAACAACAACAAATAATACTTCAAATTACATTTTGAATTATTATTTATATATACATACACACATATCTAATTACAATTATTGTTCGTGAATCGTCGAGCACAGTCAAAGGGTAATTGGTTTTATGAATGTAGTTTCAAAATTTTCGAGACTCAACATAACAGGCTTTTCTTATCGTGTCAAAATCATATAAAGATTAAGTTTAAATTTGATCGGAAATTCCCGGGTCGTCACACTCTGGGCTACTAGAAAGTTGATTTTCAGTTATTTCGGTTCGAGTAGATGACTTTTCGTTTAGGCCTCGCCTAAATCCGATATATGGTTTAGGATTTATAGCTTTCCGAAAGTCACTACGCCCTTGTAACGTTCTGCTGAAATTTCTGACCTACTCGCACTTAAATCGTCGCCACGGTCAAACGAAGACGAGTTTGGTTCTGAAAATTGGTCAGCGGTTAGAGGACTCATATACGGAGCCATGGCCACTGGTCTCACATCATTTCAGTTTTGTATAAAGGTCGTAGAAGCTGAACTAAGTCAGCCTTTGTTTCGATCTCTATTCTTGATTGAAAACTTACTTTACTTTTTACATATGATGTTGATGATGATGACACTTAAGACTTAAATTACGTATTTTTAAACCCGTTGGGGCAATTTACTGACTTAGTAACTTTTAACTTAGTTTGACGACCATTCAGACCGACTTACTAGCTTACTTACCTCGTATCGACTTTTACCGCACTTTCACTGTGAGTTATAGCTCCCTTTTTACTACAACTATTTTTGGGACTGAGAATACATGCACTTTTTATGTTTTACTTACTAGGCACGAGTACTTAAACTTTATATATGTGTGGGTGATATAACGGCATAATATTTCCCCTTAGCTCGGTAACGTTTAGTCATTGGTTTTTGAACCGGTGAACGCGAATCTTAGATATGGATCCATAGGGTTTGACATCCCCACTCGGGCTAGTCGCGCTAGCATTTAATGGGTATTTAATACTTCGTAGACTTACGCACTCGCCAAGTGTACCTTTAGGGGGTGATGATACGTTAAGTTAGTTACCAAGTGCCCACGGATAAGCATATACTTTTCATACTGTTTTGAATTACGAAATCTCGTGGCCTACCTTACATTACTGTTACAATTAAACTATAGCTCACCAACATTCGTGTTGACATTTTAAGCATGTTATTTATCAGGTGCTTAGACGTTTGATGCTTCTGCTGTATTAGTCTAGCTGTTAGACTTGCTGTGTAGACTCCCGATGCTTTTGTTTAGAGATGTCTATGCATGAAACTTTTACTTTGCATTCATGAACTATGTTACTTTTGAACAATGAAATTGTAATGACCTTTGAGTCTCGTAGTTATGGTGTTGCTTTCTATTCATAGAAGCACATTATCGTTTGTAAAACGTTTGATGTCGGTAAAGACGTTACCCCTTTTTATGAATGCAAACTTATTTTTAAACAGCGTATAGTGTTTAACCTTGTAATGATCCTGTTGTTAATGATCGGTACACGATGGTTTTGTACGGGGCATCACATTTGGTATCAGAGCATTGGTTATAGGGAATTAGGTTGCATTAGTGAGTCTAGACCAGACCGAGTAGGATTCACTAAATGGACTAATCTACAACTTTCTTGTTTACCTGTTTCTGCTGAACTTACTACATGCTACTGCTTACCTTTACTACTATGGGTACTTGCTGTATGCTACTGCTTATTCTCGCTACTGCATGCTACTATCTGCTTTCGATTGCATGATACTTTTGTAGGATTTTGTAATATTGCCATGCTATGTACTGCTAGGATGTTGTAGTGCTTAATTATGTGCTTGCTATATGTCTTACTGACATGGAAAAAGTAATTTTTCCTTGTTCAGATGTCGGACATACTGCCCATTATCGTTGATTTGGAGAGTGACTCAGATTCGTCCGCTGCATCGCCTACCATTGTTGCTGACTCACAGATCCCGTCACCGCTACCCTCCGACAACTCTGGCAATTCACCTTCCAGTGGACTCGTGCTTGACCTGATGGACGTCTCAGATGGAGACGAGGATCATGCGGAGATTCCAGCTCCACCCAGCCCTAGACTCCCGGGGCCACAGCACCATTCCGGTGTTACTGTGATTCCTAGGGGAAATGGGGACGGTCCTTTCCGTAATGAGCATGGACATTAGGATAGACGCCTTACTGATGGATGTGTCATGCCAATCCCACCTGACAGATATCGACTTATGACCACCGGCCTGGCAGATCTACATTCAGATGATTCAGATGATTCATCATCCGATGACACCAGCGAGGGGGATTCCGAGGAGGATTCCGAGGATGATTCCGAGGAGGAGCCCGTGCAGCTGTCCTCTACCCCGCCGAAGAAGCGGTATCGTTTCGATGGTACTGTTATTCCAGGGGTTAACGGAGGTAGACCGTTCATGGACGCATGTGGACAGTTGGTTAGGGTTACCGCCCGTAAGCGGGTTGTGCCATATTCTGCTGATCTATTCGTGTGTAAGGCTGCTCATTATGCGCCTTCTACTTCTGGCACTGCAGAATCTGCACCACCGGCGCCACTTGCACCATCTGCACCATCCGCGCCACCTGCCCCACCAGCATCTCCCACCGTCGAGGAGCTGACGAGGGAAGTGCATACCCTCCATGCTCGGGTAACTGAGTTCGAGGACCAGATGACCCCCCCTGATGGACATCATTTACCCACCATCACCATATGGCTGTTATATTAGACTTCATTATGTAATTTCATTAGTAGTTTCATGTTTTATGCATGTATTGTACGAACCTTATGGAGATGTATGCAACTTTCTTATTAATGAATGGAACTTAATGTTGTTTAATTATTGTACGATGTTCTATTTAAGTTATTACCTGATGGTTTTTATGCTATCTGCAACTAGTTGCCATGTTTAGTTAACGTGCATTGAAGATCAATGGCAAACAGAAGAGTTCCAAGGGAAACGCCCACAGCATCACAGATTGAGGAGATGATAGTTGCTCGAGTAGCCGCAGCTATGGCGGTTATCAACCTCCAAGCTCCACCGGCTAACCAGAACATTCAGAACGGGTGCACCTATAAGGAATTTCAGAGCTGCAAGCCCCACAATTTTAGTGGTACTGAGGGTCCGGCTGGATTAACGAGGTGGTTTGAGAAGTTGGAAGCTATTTCCGAGTGAGTAACTATTCCGAAGCGAACAAAACTAAGTACGCCTCCTGCACGCTGTCGGACGGTGCTTTAACCTGGTGGAACACACTTACCCAGGCTAGGGAAATTGACGAGGCTTATGCTAAACCGTGGGAGGAGTTTAAGAATGGTATGATCGCGGAGTACTATCCCAGAATCGAGTTCAGAAGATGGAAGCGGAGTTTTGGTAACTAAAAGTTGTAGGGACTGATCTTGATGGCTATAACCGAAGGTACTTGGAATTAGCTTTGATGTGCCCCACGATGGTTACCCCTGAATTTAAGCGAATGGAACGATACTTGTGGGGTACTCCCAAGACCATTCAGAGAAATGTCACCTCTTCAAAACCAGCAGATGTCCCGGAAGCTATGCGCATGGTGCACACCCTGATGAACCAGATCACTCGCAAGGAAATAGAGAAAAAGAAATCAGAATCAGGAGCTAGTAATGAGAAGAGTAAGTGGGAAGGCAACAAAGGAAAGGTCTTTGATCAGAACCCAGCTAAGAGGCATGAGAGTTTTAATAGAAACAACGACTGGAGGAACCCCAACCTGAATCCTAGCTAAAACCCTAACTACAAGGGTAGTCTTCCACATTGCAAGAGATGCTATAAGCATCATACTGGGTACTGCAACGTGGTATGTGAAAAGTGTAAGAGGACTGGGCACATTGGCAAAGATTGCAAGATCACCACCCCAGCTGTGAAGACAAACCCTACTGGACCAAGAAAGTGTTTTGAGTGCGGTTAACAAGGTCACTTTAATAACAAATGTCTGAATAAGAAGAAGGATGGCGGGCCAGCACGTGGAAGGGTTTTCAACATGAACGCCAGGGATGCCCGTGAGGATCCTGACTTAGTCACATGTACATTCACTATCAATAACCTATTTGCTTCTGTCTTATTCGATACCGGTGCCGATAGGAGTTATGTATGTAGACATTTTTGTTCTAAGATAGACAGGTCCTTAGTACCTTTAGACGAGAGTATTCTTGTTGATGTAGCCAATGGAAAACTTGAGAAAGTTGACCAAATTAGCTGAGGAGGTATTACAAACTTAATTGGAGCGGAATTTGAGATAGATTTGATACCCATTAAGTTGGGAAGCTTTGATGCGATAGTTGGCATGGACTGGTTGTCCAAAGTACGGGCATAAGTTGTTTGTGGAGAGAAGATTATCTGTATACCTCGCGAAGACGGTGTGCCATTGATTGTATACGAAGAGAGATGTAGCCCAAAGTTGAACCTTATTAGCTGCATGAAGGCACAAAAGATTATGAAAAAGGGGCAATTTGCTGTTCTGGCGCACGTAAAGAAGTTGGAAATGGAGGAGAAAAGTGTGGATGAGGTATGAATTGTGAACGAATTTCCTGATGTCTTTCCAGAAGAACTGCCAGGATTACCCCCACCAAGATCAGTAGAATTCCAGATTGATCTAGTACCAGGAGCTGCACCTGTAGCTCGCGTACCTTATCGACTTGCACCTTCCAAAATGCAAGAGTTGCAGAGTCAACTACAAGAATTGTTAGATCGTGGATTCATCCAACCAAGCTCTTCGCCTTGGGGCGATCCTATTTTTTTGTAAAGAAGAAGGACGGATCTTTTCGCATGTGAATTAACTACCGCGAACTCAACAAGTTGACTATCAAGAATCGGTATCCCCTTCTCAGAATTGACGACCTTTTCGAACAGCTGCAAGGATCAAGTGTTTACTCTAAGATCAATTTTCGATCCGGTTATCACCAGTTGAGGGTGAAGGAGAGCGATGTGATGAAGACTGCGTTCAGGACCCGTTATGGTCATTATGAGTTTCTCGTGATGCCATTCGGTTTAACCAATGCACCTGCCGTGTTCATGGATCTCATGAATCATGTATGCAAACCATACCTGGACAAGTTCGTTATCGTCTTCATAGATGATATCCTCATCTACTCTAAAAGTGAAGCGGAACATGAGCAACATCTCCGACTCATACTGGAACTCTTGAGACAAGAGCAACTTTATGCTAAATTCTCCAAGTGTGAGTTTTGGTTGAAGGAAGTCCAATTTCTGGGTCATATTGTGAGTGATCAGGGTATCAAAGTTGATCCCGCAAAGATCAAAGCTATCAGCAAGTGGGAAACCCCCACTACTCCTACTCATATCCGCCAATTTTTAGGCCTCGCCGGTTACTATCGTAGATTCATTGAAGGTTTCTCTCTGATTGCACGACCATTAACCACACCGACTCACAAAGGGAAGAAATTTGTTTGGGCAACCGAGCAAGAGTCATCATTTCAAACCTTAAAGCCGAAGTTGACCACCGCACCTATCCTATCCCTCCCTGAAGGCAGTGATGATTTTGTTGTTTATTGCGATGCCTCGAAAAATGGTTTTAGGTGTGTACTAATGCAACGAACGAAAGTTATAGCTTACGCCTCTCAACAACTGAAGATTCACAAGCGAAATTATACAATGCATGATCTCGAACTTGGAGCCGTTATCATTGCACTAAAACTATGGAGACACTATCTTTATGGAACAAAGAGTACCATCTTCACCGACCATAAAAGCCTCCAACACATCTTTGATCAGAAGCAACTGAACATGAGACACCGACGATGGATTGAGATGCTGAACGACTACGATTGTGAACTTCGTTACCATCCTGGCAAGGCAAATGTTGTAGGCGATGCTTTGAGCCGAAAGAAAAGAATGGTACCTCTTCATGTCCGAGCCTTGAACATCACCATCCATTTGAATCTCAATGGCCAAATCCGAGTAGCCCAAGATGAGGCTCTCAAAGAGCAGAATATTTCTCAAGAACATTTGAACATTCTCGTCTCTCTATTCAAGGTTAAGGAGACTGGACTCCGGTACTTTTTCGGAAGAATCGGGGTGCCTAGTTATGGGGATTTACGAAGCCTCATCCTAGACGAAGCCCACAATTCAAGATATTCGATTCATCCAGGAGCTGGTAAGATGTACCACGACCTCAAGGAACAGTATTGGTGGCCAAATCTTAAGAAGGATGTTCCTACTTATGTTGGGATGTGTTTAACTTGTTCAAAGGTTAAGGCCGAACATCAAAGGCCACCCGGGTTACTTCAACAACCAGAAATCCCGCAATGGAAATGGGAAAGGATAACGATGGACTTCATCACGAAACTACCAAAGACGGTGGGCGGATACGATACCATCTGGGTTATCATTGACCGTCTTACCAAATCTGCACACTTCCTAGCCATGAAAGAAACTAATACGATGGAAAAACTCGCTCAGCTATACATAAAGGAAATTGTATCTCGTCATGGTGTGCCCTTATCGATTATTTCAGACCGAGATGCCCGTTTTGCTTCTAGATTTTGGTGTTTCGTACAAAAAGCTTTGGGAACACGTCTCGACATGAGTACCGCATAACACCCGTAAACCGACGGACAAAGTGAACGCACGATTCAAACTTTGGAGGACATGTTGCGTGCATGTGTTATTGATTTCGGAAAAGCTTGGGAGAAGCATTTACCGCTAGCCGAATTTTCTTACAACAACAGCTATCATTCGAGTATTAATGTCGCACCTTTCGAAGCATTGTATGGCCGCAAATGCCGTTCTCCTATTTGTTGGGCCGAAGTGGGTGAAAAGCAAATCACCGGACCTGAACTCGTTCATGAAACAACCGAGAAGATTGTTCAAATTTAAGCGAGGCTCAAGACGGCCTGTGATCGTCAAAAGAGTTATGCCGACCTTAAATGAAAAGACTTCGAATTCCAAGTGGGTGACCGTGTGATGTTGAAAGTAGCACCTTGAAAAGGTGTAATCCGTTTCGAAAAGCGTGGAAAGTTAAATCTGTGATACATTGGTCCTTTTGAAATCTTGGAGCGTGTTGGACCCGTTGCTTACCGTTTGGATCTTCCGACACAATTGAGCTCCGTTCATCCTACTTTTCATATATCGAATCTGAAGAAGTGTCTTACTGAACTAGAACTCGTCATTCCCTCTCGACGAGCTTATGATTGATGACAAACTCCACTTCGTGGAAGAACCCGTTGAAATTATGGACCCTGAGGTCAAGACCTTGAAACGTAACAAGATTCCGATCGTCCGAGTCTGATGGAATACAAAACGAGGACCTGAGTTTACTTGGGAATGAGAGGGTCAAATGATGCAGAAGTATCCTCCCCTTTTCCCGACTCCACCATCTACCTCAGCTTAAATTTCAGGACGAAATTTTCTTTAACAGGTGGGTAATGTAACAACCCAACTTTTTCGACTTTGAATTATATTTATTTCTTTCACGAAACTGCGTATTTGTGCGTACTGTGATAGATTATATTCTGGGGTCATTAATTATGTTAACTATTTTCGTTAATGCCTTACAACGTGATATTAAGTGCTTAACATGATCCTTGAATGCATTTACGACCGTTAGTGTCACTTACAGTTTAAAACGAGTTACGTACTTGCTACACGTTAAACTTTAGTCATAATTGGAATATTATGACTACGTAAACATAATTGTTATTTATTTATGACAATTACCTAGCTTTATGGTTCCTTAATTATTCTTAGTGGTTACTAATGCTTACTAATTAGTTTTAATGGACCTAATACCTTAATGGACCGAGTTAATTAAAGGCCCAACCTACTTAACTTAATGGGCTCACTTAATGGACTAGTTAATGGACCAATTTAGCCCATTAAGTATAAGATAAAGTCCATTAGTAGATTAGACAAGATTAAGCACACCATTTCCTTACATGTTTTAACACCTTATGCCATGCCACCCAACATGTACAACCACCACCATGTACCACCATCCAATAGCAAGCAAATGGTCCCCCCACCCCACCCATTGCAACCGTCGACCTATAGGTTCACCAACACCACCACCATTTCATTTTAACTCTCACAATTTCATTTCAAAAACATACACTACTTTTCTCTCAAATTTCTCTCTACTTTTCTCTCAACTTTTCTTGAAGAACTTGAAGGTTTTAACTCTTTTTCTCTTCTTTTTCTTCTCCAAAACCGTAGCTCATCATTATCATTATTTATTATTGGATTTTGGTTTTTATAACTTCAATCCTCATGTTATCTTACAACCTTTGATCACTTTTATGATAAAGAAGCAAGAACAAGGATCAAAGCTTTATAGCTTTTGATTCTACATGAAACTTGTAACAAATTTAAGGATCAAATGCTTTAAGATCCTCATTATGTTCAAGTATTGGAACTTTAAAGTTCATTTAATGAAGATTCAAGTTTGTAACTTGATATATTTTTATATAAAGGATCCTTACTTGAACTTGTTTACTTTTAACTTTAAATCTATCATTCCGTGATGAGCATCAAGCACCAAGAATCCCACTGGAGCACTTACTTTTTGTTTTTCAGGGTCTGATCAGACTCTCTGGGCTACTGGAAAGTTGATTTTCAGTTATTTCGGTTCGAGTAGATGACTTTTCGTTTAGGCATCACCTAAATCCGATATACGGTTTAGGATTTATAGCCTTCTGAAAGTCACTACGCCCTTGTAACATTGTGCTGAAATTTCTGACCTACTCTCATTTAAACCGTCGCCACGGTCAAACGAATACGAGTTTGGTTCTGAAAATTGGTCAGCGGTTAGAGGACTCATATACGGAGCCATGGCCACTGGTCTCACGTCATTTCAGTTTGTATAGAGGTCATAGCAGCTGAACGAAGTCAGCCTTTGTTTTGATCTCTATTCTTGATTGAAAACTTACTTTACTTTTTACATATGATGTTGATGATGATGACACTTAAGACTTAAATTACGTATTTTTAAACCCGTTGGGATGATTTACTGACTTAATAACTTTTTATTTAGGTTGACGACCATTCGGACCGACTTACTTGCTTACTTACATCATATCGACTTTTACCGCACTTTCACTGTGAGTTATAGCTCCCTTTTTACTAAAACTATTTTTGGGACTGAGAATACATGCGCTTTTTATGTTTTACTTACTAGGCACGAGTACTTAAACTTTATATATGTGTGGGTGATATAACGGCATAAAATTTCCCCTTAGCTCGGTAACGTTTAGTCATTGGTTTTTGAACCGGTGAACGCGAATCTTAGATATAGATCCATAGGGTTTGACATCCCCACTCGGGCTAGTCGCGCTAGCATTTAACGGGTGTTTAATACATCATAGACTTACGCACTCGCCAAGTGTACTTTTAGGGGGTGATGATACGTTAAGTTAGTTACCAAATGCCCACGGATAAGCATATACTTTTCATACTGTTTTGAATTACGAAATCTCATGGCCTACCTTACATTACTGTTATAATTAAACTATAGCTCACCAACATTCATGTTGACATTTTAAGCATGTTATTTCTCAGGTGCTTAGACATTTGATGCTTTCGCTGTATTAGTCTCGCTGTTATACTTGCTGTGTAGACTCCCGCTGCTTTTGTTTAGAGATGTCTCTGCATGAAACTTTTACTTTGCATTCACGAACTATGTTACTTTTGAACAATGAAATTGTAATGACCTTTGAGTCTCGTACTTATGTTGTTGCTTTCTATTCGTAGAAGCACACTATCGTTTGTAAAACATATGACGTCAGTAAAGACGTTACCCCTTTTTATGAATGTTATTGAAGTAATGTTGGGAACTGATGAATGAGTTAGTATAATATAATGACACTTGATCAACGTGATTATATTACAGTAAGTCATGCTGAGTTTCTAATCTTATGTGATGATTCACAGATCATAACGTCATCATGTGCCATGTTACATAACTCTTTCATTACGCTTAACTTCTGAACATATCAAGAAAGTATATTCTTGATAGTTCTATTCTCAGTGATTCTAGTAATTTGACAAATCAAATCGTGCTATTACGTTCTTTCTCGTTTAGAACATTAAGTTCATTCGAAATTCCATACTTACGAATTCTGGATCGTTACTCGCTTTACTAGAAGTCGGGAGGATAATAAAAAGGCAAAGAGCTCCAAAATATAAGAGAAAATATAAAGCCCAATAACAACACGGAGATTACAAACCGTGTATGTCAATGTTTATCGCAACATAAAGACACGGGAGAATTAAAAACACTATAACCCCAAGGGTGAAGTAGAAGAAAACAGACTCCTCTGGTGGAAGTTGGAAAAGGAGAATGATTGTTGCGATAGTAAGGATGAGGACAAGGATCAGTATTGGACTAAGCATTTTCAAAATCTTTTGGATGTATGAACTAAGAAAGAAAGTATAGGAATGGTGAAAATTATGGAACGGGAAGATTTTAATTTATAATGGAAATATCAGACGGAGAAATCGAGGCAGATCACCGTATTTAATTATAGAAATCTTAATTTCCTTATTCGCCGAAGAACCAAATCTTTTAGATTTCGAAGATTTTCTTTAAATCCCTTGAATTCCGGAATTAAATCGTGACTACGTCAAAAGTTATGGAAAATCTCTATTTCTTCATCTCGATCTTTTGTGATAGCTTCATTCATACGTTTCGATTAATCAAATCATTTTATCCATATTACTCAATAGTAATAAAATTCTATTTATCAGCTCAAATTCGTCATGAAAACATTTTTAATGTTAGCTATGACGACCACGATCAAATTTCGGGACAAAATTTCTTTAACGGGTAGGTACTGTGATGACCCGGGAATTTTCGACTAAATTTAAACTTAATCTATATATGATTTCGATACGATAAGAAAAGTCTGTAATGTTGAGTCTCAAAATTTCTGAACTATTTCATGAACTCAATTACCCTTTGACTGTGCTCGACGATTCACGAACTATTGTGTGTAAATAAATATATAAATATATATGTATAAACAAATTCTATACATGTAATATTATATATATTGTAATCTATAAATATTAGAGATTCAATTAGTTATATAATTGATAGTAATATATTTATAATAGTAATAGTATTATCATTAATTTCACAAGTATTATCAATAGTGGTATCATTAATATTATTATTATTATATAAGGTATATATGACATTTGACATGTACAAGTATTATTATTAACATTAGTTCTATTATCATCATTAATTCCATTGTTATTATTATTATTATTATCTGTTTCAATAATATTAGATATTAAAATTTGCTTAGTTAATGTTATTATGATCTATTATATATTTAATATACAGATATAGAGTATATATATGAAATTTAATATAAGTTATTATATCATCAAAATTAATAATATTATTATTATCAACAATATTATGATGAGTAGTATTATTATTATTGTTTTATTATGATGGTTAATAGTAAACTTTTTAAGATTTCCAATGTTATAATTCTTAATATCACTACTATTTATATTTATTATTAATACAATTATTATTATTATTATTATTGATATTACCATCATTAAAAATTATTTTTATTATTATTATTAATAATTCGAAATGTTATTATAATTTATATTAGTATTAGTATTTTATTATTAATAATATTGTAAATATTAAACTTTATGAATTATATATAATCATATATATATATATATTTATTCAGATTCATATGAATACTTACAGATATATATATATATATATATATATATATATATATATATATATATATATATATATATATATATATATATATATATATATATATATATATATATAATACAGCTATACTTATAAAAAAACACACATATACAGATATATATTTATATGAATACAATTATATATATTTATAAACAAATACATATATGTATTTAACCTTAAGAGAATTAAAAACAGTTCCTATCATTATCAACTGTTTTATGAACTGTTTTATATCCACAAGCTGGTACGATCCATTCCATTTAGTCATATAATCAAACAAAAACTGTTGTGGATCGATCTTATTTTCCTTATTTTATCTCTGACAGAATATTTCCTTGTCTAGCGAAATTAGCTTAAAAACGAACGATAGTGGAGGCAGTTAAGTTATAATAATACTACTTAACCTTTACATAACCTTCTGATAATACAATTTCAACAAATACACAGAAATTCAATCCCAATTTTAAGGAAACCCGTTGACTGCCCTGTTTCTACCTTTTTTTTTTCAAAAGCTCGATCTTTTTAACAAAATTTAAAAACCTTAAATGCGGTTCTGTTGGAAATCATGTGTTCAAATTATCTGGAAAGTTTCAAACCTCAATCTTTCCTAACGAGTTCAAATTTTGGAGTTAAAGGTTCGATTTCAAAAAGTTAAAGAATCTGTTCTTGCTAAAATTCGAATTTTTTGAGATGTTTTAAGTCGAATTGATTATCCAGAATGATTATGGGATTAATTTGGAATATTTCATGAAGAGATCGTAGTCTCAAAACATCTCTATAATAAGAATTGAATTTGTGTTCTTCAAAATTCATTTTTATTTATTTATTTTATTTCTTCCAGCAACTGCTGCTGTTTTATTTATTTCTGTTAAATCCCACTCACCACGAATTCATTCTGTTTGATTATATGTTCCAAAACCATTCAATTGATTGATTATTATGTTGGATTTATTTGGGTCAACTTGAGTTTGATAATGAGGAAAAAGGTGTGTATAGTTATACGGGTTATATAAATTAGGGATGGGATTAAAATAGAAAACAAACTCGGTTGAATGGTTGAGAGCTTGTTCGAGTTAGCGAATGGTGTTGAGTTCGAGTCCCTAATGAGGCAGTTTCTTTTTAGGCCTATTTTTCCTTGAAGGTAGTTCATATTTTTTTATTTATTTGTAATTATTATTATTATTATTATTATTATTATTATTATGATTATTATATTATTATTGTTGTTATTAGTTATTGTATTATTGTTAAGAATATCATTAGTATTACTATCATTATTATCATTATTAGGAACATAATACAAATTATCACTATAAATATTATTATTAATATCACCTTACAAATTGTTAGTAATATTATAGTATTATCAACAAAGGTATTAGTAATAATATCATTATTGTTGTTAATATGATTATCAGAACGGTTATAATTAAACTTATAACCATGATTAATAAAATAGATATCTCTATAATTATTATTGTTATCACTATTAACATAACTACTACTATTATTAATATTATCATTATATATATATAGATATATAAATATAACTAAATATATAAATATTAAACATTTTAAAGATATACACAAATTAAATAAGTATAAGATATAATTTAAGATATATATATATATATATATATATATATATATATATATATATATATATATATATATATATATATATATATATATATATATATATATAAACTTGTTCGATTACGATTATACATTTTAATTTTTATACAAATGATATAGGTTCGTGAATCCGAGGCCAACCATGCGTTGTTCAGTTGTTTAATATCGTCATATGTATTTTTACTACAAAATACATTAGGTGAGTTTCATTTGCCTTTTTACCCTTTATATTTTTGGGCTGAGAATACATGCGCAACTTTTTATAACTGTTTTACGAAATAGACACAAGTAATCGGAAGTACATTATATGGTTGAATTATCGAAATCGAATATGCCCCTTTTTATTAAGTCTGGTAATCTAAGAATTAGGAAACAGACACCCTAATTGACGCGAACTCTAAAGATAGATCTATCGGGCCCAACAAGCCCCATCCAAAGTACCGGATGCTTTAGTACTTCGAAAATTATATCATGTCCAAAGGAGGATCCCGGAATGATGGGGATATTCTTATATATGCATATTGTGAATGTCGGTTACCAGGTGTTCAATCCATATGAATGATATTTTTGTCTCTATGCATGGGACGTATGTTTATGAGAAATAGAAATATGAAATCTTGTGGTCTATTAAAATTATGAAATGATTATTTATGTTAAACTAATGAACTCACCAACCTTTTGGTTGACACTTTAAAGCATGTTTATTCTCAGGTATGAAAGAAGTCTTCCGCTGTGCAATTGCTCATTTTAAAGATATTACTTGGAGTCATTCATGACATATTTCAAAAGACGTTGCATTCGAGTCGTTGAGTTCATCAAGATTATTATTAAGTCAATTATAGTTAGATATATTATAAAATGGTATGCACGCCGTCAACTTTCGATGTAATGAAAGATTGTCATTTCAAAAATGAATGCAATGTTTGCAAAATGTATCATATAGAGGTCAAGTACCTCGCTATGTAATCAACTGTTGTGAATCATTTATAATCGATATGGACTTCGTCCGGATGGATTAGGACGGGTCTTGACAGTTTGACCTTGTAATGATCCTGTTGTTGATGATCCGTACACGATGGTTTTGTACAGGACGTCACAGGTTACCCCACACTTAGAGATTTTAGTGCATTATAATCGAAATAGGTTTGAGAAAAGATTACTTCCCTATAGTCATGTTACTTTCCTAGTGCTGGGCCTTCCTACAGTCAATCTCCTAGGGACCAGTCTCTTTTGATAATATTTCTGCATGAAGAACAAAAAGAGAAAGGCAACATTTCCATTATATATAACTTTTTTAGTACAATGCTTCAAAAAGATAAAACTAAAAGTAAAGTAAAGTAGAATAACGTATTCTATGGGATACCATCCTGGTCAATGTGCTGAGTTGGCTCTGCGAAGTATCTGAAGATCTCATCATCATCCTCTAGTCTTGGAAAGTACTCGAGAGGCTACCCTATATCAAACACAGGGCCTAGTAGTGAATCCAGACATAGGTCTGATGGCAACTCCAGGTGGGATAGGCTCGAGAAAACTCCTCGTCAGGTATGCTCCCGGTGATCTCAAATGCCTGGGCCGTTGGTGGCACAACTGAAATGGGAATAGTGACTAAGTGACAACCCTCAGGTAGCTCAGTGACTGGAACTAGCTTGGTGACTGGAGCAGGCGGCGTGATGGGAATAGGAGTAGCATGTGCAGGCATGGCAGTTGAGGCAACTGAATGAACTGAGGCCGGTGTGAAATGCCTGGGCGTAGCTTGTCATGTTGGCTGAACACGGTGCGCTAGCCTAAATGAAGATGGGCCCAGAGTACTGCGCGGCATCCCCTCGCGCTGAAGGTATGCTCTAAGAGCTCGGTAGAGCCTCTACTGGTCTTTGAGTAGTGCCCATGCAACATCAGGGTCACTTAAAGTGGCTCCATAGTGTATCACTGTCTGTGGCTCATGTGTCTCTGGAAGTTGTGTGTGCTCGGCTGGTCTCCTAAATGTCTAGATCGTCGAACGGGAGGAGCTGGCGGTGCTATGCCAATATCCTCCTCAACGCTCTCCAATATCAATCGCCTTAGGCCTAATTGCCTTGTTAATGGCCTGTTCTGATCAGCACTGCTTCCGGATGAGTAAACTCTAGGAGTCCTCCTCCTGCGAACTGGGATGTAAACTGAAGCTCCTGAACTTGGCATTTTTGCCTGAACACATTCAACAAACTTGTAAGTAATAAGCGCAAGTATGGCGCTTAGTTGTTAGTACACAGAGAAAATATCTTAAGACTGAAAATAATCGAAGTAAAAATAAATAATAATAAAAGGATAAGCAAGGGGTGCCACCCATGAGCGCTTTGTTTATCAAGTCATTACAGCTCGACTTTTCTTTGCCAGATCTTCAGAATGAATCAAAGGAGAAGAAGTGCTCCTCCTTATCGTGGTCTTCTAGATAAGCTTTTAACCGGTGGCCGTTGACTTTGAAGTTGCCAGTAGGTCCTTCCAATTCCACGGCTCCGTGTGGAAAATCATGTACATCTTTTTATGGGCCACTCCATCTTGATCTAAATTTTCCAGCGAATTCTTGAACCGAGAATTGAAGAGCAGAACTTTATCTCCAGGGGCGAACTTTGTAGGAATCGATTTTGGGTCATGCGTAAGCTTTGTTCGTTCCTTGTAGATGTATGATGTTTCGTATGCTTGGTCTCTTAATTCGGAGAGCTCGTTCATTTGCATTTTATGATGTTTTGCTGTAACTGAGGGATCGAGGTTCCAGGTCTTCAGTGCCCAGAGAGCTTTATATTCAAGTTCTAGCAGAAGGTGACAGGCTTTTCCATAGATCATGCGGTAGGGTGTAGTTCCTAGAGGATTCATGTAAGCAATCCGGAATGCCCACAGAGCATCATCTAGTTTTTTGGCCCATTTATTTCCATGATGGCCGACAGTTCATTCTAAGATTCTTTTGAGTACTCTGTTTGTGACCTCTACTTGTCCGTTGGTCTGCGGATGATAGGAAGTGGACATTTTGTGGGTAACTCTGTATTATTACATCACCTTCATAAATTGAGTATTACAGAAGTGTGTGCCTCTATCACTTATTATATAATGGGGAGCTCCAAATCTGCAGAAGAGTTTCTTCAGAAAGTTGGTGATGACTTTGACATCATTAGTCGGAAATGCTTGGGCTTCGACCCATCTGGAGACGTAATCTACTGCTATGAAGACATATTCTTTCCCATTAGACTTTGGGAATGGGCCCATGAAGTCTAATCCCCATATATCGAAGATCTCGCAAGCTTGGATATTAGTCCGAGGCATCTCATTCTTCATAGAGATAATACCTTGCCTTTGGCATGCGTTGCAACGCTTTACAAGCTCTTGCGCATCTCGGAATATAGACGGCCAATAGAATCCTGATTCGTAGACTTTTCTTGCAGTTAAATTTTCTCCATGATGACCTCCAGTTGGTCCATGGTGACATTGGTGAAGAATCCCTGCTGCTTGTTTTTCGTCAACGCACCTCCTGATTATCTGATCAGGGCAAATTCTAAACATGTAAGGATCTTCCCAGTAGTAGTACTTGGCATCCCTGAAGAACTTCCTTCTTCAGGAGGTGCTCATTCCCTTTTGTACTACTCCGGCAACTAGATAGTTGGTCATGTCGGCATACCAAGGAGTGTCAGTAAATTGTGATCCTATGTGAGTTTGTCCTAAACTCATAAGCTGTTCTTCCAGAAATTTATCTCTGATATCTCGTTCATCAAGTTGTTCCATCGATGGGTTCTGCAAATGACTAAGATGGTCTGCTACGACGTTCTCTGCTCCTTTCTTACCTTTAATCTCAATATCGAATTCCTAAAGGAGTAAGATCCATCGTAGGAGTCTTGGTTTCGCGTCTTGCTTAGTGATTAGATATTTGAGGGCTGAATGATCTGTATAGACTGTAGTTTTGGACAGGATGAGATAGGAATGGAATTTATCGAAGGCGAATACTAAGGCTAGCAGCTCCTTTTCCGTGGTAGTGTAATTCTGTTGAGCTCTGATTAAGGTTTTGCTCGCGTAATAGATTGGATGAAAGTGCTTATCTACTGGTTGTCCAAGCACAGATCCAACTGCGAAGTCACTCGCATCATACATGATTTCAAATGGTAAACTCCAATCAGGAGCTATCATGATGGGTGCATGTGTTAGCTGTTCTTTCAGATAGTTGAATGTATTTCGACATTCTTTATCGAAGACAAACGGGACTTCCTTTCCTAAGAGATGAGTGAGAGGTCGTGTGACCTTTGAAAAATCCTTAATGAAAATTCGGTAGAAACCGGCGTGTCCTAGAAAACTCCTTACTGCTCTTACTGTGGTAGGTTCTGGAAGCTTAGTAATGGTCTCAATCTTAGCCTTATCAACTTCTATTCCTGCTTTTGAAATCTTATGTCCTAAAACTATCCCTTCTTTAACCATGAAGTGACATTTTTCCCAATTCAGAACTAAATTTGACTCTTCACACCGGGTGAGTCTCTTGTCAAGGTTTGAAAGGCACGAATCAAAGGTAATACCAAAGACTGAGAAGTCTTCCATGAAGACTTCCATACAATGTTCAATCATGTCGTGGAATATTGCCACCATGCATCGCTGGAATATAGCTGGTGCATTGCATAACCCAAAGGGCATGCGTCGATAGGCAAATGTTTCATAAGGACAGGTAAAGGTTGTTTTCTCTTGGTCCTTTGGATCTAGGGGAATTTGAAAGTAGCTGGAAAAACCGTCAAGGAAACAGTAGTATTCATTTCCTGATAGACGTTCCAACATTTGATCGATGAAAGGTAATGGAAAATTATCCTTTCGGGTTGCATCGTTTAGTTTACGATAATTTATGCAAACCCTTCAACCAGTGACTTCCCGAGTTGGAATAAGTTCATTATTCTCATTTTAAATTACGGTTGTCCCTCCCTTTTTGGGTAGCACTTGAATAGGACTAACCCATGGTGAATCAGAGATAGGATAGATCAGACCGGCATCCAGAAGTTTGATTACTTCTTTCTTGACGACTTCTTGAATCATAGGGTTGACCCTTCTTTGCCTCTGAACTGAAGGTTTGAAAACATCTTCTATGAAGATCTTATGGGTGCAATAGTTGGGGCTAATCCCTTTGATGTCGGAGATCTTCCAAGCAATTGCCTTCTTATGTAATTTCAAACCTTGAAGCCATTTCACCTTCTCTTGTGGCGTGAGGTCTTTCGAAATGATTACAGGGAGTTGCGACTCTCCTTCTAAGAATGCATACTCCAGATTGTCAGGTAACTTCTTTAACTCCAATTCTGGAGGTTCCTTGATAGATGGCTTCATCCTAGTTATTTCCTTTCGGTCTAACTAGTCATACTTCTCCTGGAATTCTGATTCTTCAGTAGCAGTCACTGATGCTATATGTTCTTCATTTTTGGAAATTGTCCTTCTGAATGCTTCCTCTTCAGAGACGTCTTCTTTAGTTTTGAAGGTAGGTTCGGAAAATTCCTCACAGTCCTCCTTTGACTGGGGTTCTTGATGTACTGGAATGAACTCTGTTTCTTTATTCGGTCTTCTCCTTAGTAGAGGTAAAGGAATGCCTTGTCCTAGCGGTACTATTTGAATAGTCTTGCCAAGAAAGTTACTTTCAGAGAGGGGAGATATGTGTTAACTAAGGTTTATGGCTGAATGGTTGTCGAGATTTTATTCAGGAGGTGTAAAGAACAGTTCCTTAGAAATTTGATCTTGACTACATATAGCCATAGTCTCTTCCAGGTATTCGTTGACGAGTTCTTGAAAAGAATTAGAGAGATTTACATCTTCTTCCTTAGGATGGTTCATGAGGTGATCAACATTGAATGTGATTTCTTCTCCTCCAACCCTTAACTTCAATGATTGCTCGTGAACATCAATTACGGCCTTGGCAGTATTTAGGAATGGTCTGCCAAGAATGAGTGGGACCTTCGTGTCTTCCTCAATATCCATAATGACAAAATCAACGGGAAACGCGAACTTATCCACTCTAACTATGACATCTTCAGCTATTCCCCGAGGAATCTTAACTGATCTATCCGCGAGTTGGATAGTCATTCTGGTAGGCCTTAAGTCATTTAATCCTAGCTTTTTGAATAACGAATAGGGCATTAGGTTTATACTGGCTCCTAAGTTTGCTAACGCATTGCTAATTTAGACATCTTGCAGGTAGCAAGGTACCGTAAATCTTCCTGTATCTCCTAACTTAGGGGGAATTCCATGTTGTAACACTAACGAGTATTCTTCACTTAAGGGAAAGCTAACTATCGCCCTCAATCTCTCTTTGTTTGAAAGCAGTTCTTTGAAAAATTTAGCAGTTTGGCATTTCTACCAAAGCATCTACTAGTCGTACATTCAAATGCAAATTCTTGATAATATCCCAATACTTAGCGAATTGCGCTTCTTGTTTTTCCTTCCTAAGCCTACCTGGAAAAGGTATGCGGGCGCGCAGAATAATTTCCGGGGCCTTAGGAGAGATAGGTTCCGGCGGGTTGACCACTGGGTCAATTAGCACAAGTTTCTTATCGGAAAAATCTTGTATGGGTATATTGACAGTTGTTTCCTTCCCTCCTCTAGTAATTACTAGGGCATCAAACTCACTGCACTCTATTTCAACTTTAGTGGTTAATCGTTTAAGCGTAAGCTGAAAAATGGTGATTAATTCTTCAAAAGTCTTTATCAAAGTGTCGAACTTATTTTGACATTCTATGACTTGAAGATTTATCGCATATTCACCTAAAATTTCCCTAGAGTGGAGAATAGGTTTGTGCAACGGGAAGATTATATTATGATCTGAGCTATTTTGCTGTTTATGTGCCCATCTAGGGTAAGGATACCTTAGATTAGCTCAAGTAGCATCGGAGTTTATAGGAATTGGTAAATTTTGAAGAGTGAGGGTGAGATCTTGTAACCTGGTTTCCAGCATTTTTACCGTATGAGCGAAGACGTCATGCTTCTCAGCAGCTTCATTATTCCAATCTTCCTGTTGTGCAGCTATTGTGTCCAAGAGATTCCATGCTTCGTCTGCTGTTCGAGACATAAAATTGCCTTGCGAGGCCATGTCTAGGAGAGACTTATCATCCTTGGTCAAACCATTATAAAACGTACAGATTATATCTGCCCGGCTTAACGAATGATTCGGACATCTTTTAAGCAACATCTTTATTCTATTCCATGCTAGACACAATGACTCATTTTCTTTTTGAGAAAAGTTTGTGCTGTCATTTCTTAAACAGGTTTGCAGGGAGGGTGGATAAAATTTGGTTAGAAATTTAGTGGCTAAATCCTCCCATGTATGGATTGAATTCGGGTTAAGTTCGTCAAACCATGCTAAAGCGTGTGTAGAAAGTGAATATTGAAAAAGATGAAGTTTTAAAATATTTTTCTCGTTTTCTTCCTTCTTAAAAGAGTCAACCAGACTGATAAATTTGTTTAAATGAAAGTTTGGATCGTCAGTCGGTAATCCTTGAAATTTACAGATCATACTGACTAGTTTAATCATGTGTGAACTGATTTCAGGAATTCCTTCGGTTCCTAAGGTGATTGGTCCTCCTCTTTCCTCTAAGCATGACTTATGCACAGAAGCAAGGGTGTCTTGTTGTTTCATTTTTTGATTTTCTATTTAAAAAGACTTAAAAGTAACTTTTAGAAAATATTAATTTACTAAAAGGATCGATAATTTAATAAAAACAATTATTCTTGGAATTCGGTCATTAACCAGATCGGATATCTTTACTGATAGGATTTCTTACAGATTACTTGTATCGAGGTAGCCAGGCCGACTACGGAGAGGCGGAATCCTTTTGGTTCCAATATAATTGGAGACTGTTCGGAAAATCCAACAACCAAGTCTGTGTATAATTATCTTTCTTAGACACCACCAAACAATACTTTGTCTGTTTAAAAATCTTTCTCGATCAAAATATTCGATCCCCGGTAGCGGAGCCAAGAAAAGCAGTGATATGCTACTAACGGACGGTTTTATTTGTACGGTGTCATTAGGTCGCAGGATGTCCGATTTAGTAGCACACAGTGTCTTCGTTTATTTATATTTTGTGGGGCCTAAATTTACTTTTAGTTTCTAAGGTATAGAAGGTGTAAGTTAACCTAGTGTCGTATTTTTTTGTTGATTAACGAATTGAAGATCAAGTGGATAATTGTCTTTTAGTTAAATTACCTGGATAAAAGATAGTAGTTGATTTTAGCTAAAAGTCCTAAGTACGGAAAAATAAATAAAGTGGAAGGATATTCGAAGTATGCAGATCAGGGAAATGTTGACCAAGATATTAGTATTGGGTTAGGGGAAGGTAATTAGGCTTATGTTAAGAATATTCTTGGAATGATGTAGATCTGGTTGGATGAGTCGATTACACAGACCTACTTATCTCTGAACTCTCGGAGTTCTCTTTGAGCAGTGAGAAGTATGTCACTTGGTCGTATAATTGAAAGGTAACAATACCTCGGGGGTTATCCTCAGTAAAGCACTAGGTTTATTAGTGAGTTAAGCTCTAATCCTAACCCTCGTTATCAGTTTAGGTAACTGAATAACAACGTGCCGTATTGATTGAACACTAATCACAAATGGAAAGAATTCGTCGGTTTAAGTTGGCAAAACCTTAAATGAAAACTAACAACCATTTCATCATACTAATGAGATCATATCAATTCAAACATTATACAGCATCACAGTCAATATACTGACAGTAAAGCAGATAGAAACCTAATGAATACCTAAATAGTTGATATGACTAAGACCTAAGGCAACAATCAAACAAGAACATGCAATAGGCTTGGGTCACACCGTGAAAGCACTAACTAGATCTTAACAGCTCCTAAGAGGTCTCTTCGGAACAGTCAATAGGCATACTAGGTCATTCATGTCTCAATTCCTAAGTTCTGTGTCCTAAAAGCGCATTAAATGCCCCTCGGGAACTCCGGTCATACCGAGTTCATAGAATCTTCAGATACAGTATAACCAGGAGTCTTAATTCTATGAAGTAGCTAATTTCATATAGGTGGACAAGTCCTGATCACAACCTATGTTGGTCAATCCTTAATATGTTAGCATACAAATCTATCAGACTTCCTAGTTCAGTATCATAACAGTAATCGTACTAAATTAACATAATTACGCTAACCCAAACTTCTATCATTGCAACATATAGATTAATTAAGCTATCATGGTAATATCAGAACACATTATTAAATATAAAAAGTAAGAACACATGTTTAATACAAAAGACAAGCGTTTCAGATAAAAACCTGAAAAGGCTGAAGAAATCTACCCGAGATCGCAGGGACTCGCCGGGATATCCTCCGGAAAATAAAAGCTAAGCTAACTACTACTAAAGACTAACTAAAAGCTTGAAAATATGAAATGAATTACAAATTGAGTGTGTGTTGGAATTGATGGAGAGAACCCTTTAAATAGACTTGATTTTTGCCTGCAAACGGCTGGCGGGCCGTTTGGCAGGCTGTTTTTGGAGGTCGTTTGCTAAGGCAAGCCATTTATTGAGCCCGTTTGCTCTGACCGTTCAGCAGGCCGTTTGGCAAACCGTATGGCAGGCTGTTTGCTGGCCTGGTCAGCCTAATTTCACTGGATCGTAACTTGATTTCTTGTCTTTCACCGTTTTCGCTCTAGAATCTTCGTTTTAGCTCCGTTTTAAGTGATTCTATTTGCATCGCCTTCGTAATTACTTAATATACAAAAATCAACCGAAAAAATGATAATTTTGCCGATGAAGTTTAAATCTTTATTGTTCTAGGGCTTAATATTGGGGATAAAAATGTGACTTTTTGCCCGATATCATATTTCATGCTTCGTCTGCTGTTCGGGACATGAAATTGCCTTGCGAGGTCGTGTCTAGGAGAGACTTATCATCCTTGGTCAAACCATTGTAAAGCGTACAGATTATGTCTGCCCGACTTAATGAATGATTCGGACATCTTTTAAGCATCATCTTTATTCTATTCCATGCCAAGACACAATGACTCGTTTTCTTTTTGAGAAAAGTTTGTGATTTCATTTCTTAAACAGGTTTGTAGGGAGGGTGGATAAAATTTGTTTAGAAATTTGGTGGCTAGTTCCTCCCATGAATGTATTGAATTCGGTTTAAGTTCGTCAAACCATGCCAAAGCATGTGTAGAAAGCGAATATTGAAAAAGATGAAGTTTCAAAATGTTTTTCTCGTTTTCTTCCTTCTTAAAAGAGTCAACCAGACTGATAAATTTGTTTAAGTGAAAGTTTGGATCGTCAGTCAGTAATCCTTGGAATTTACAGATCATACTGACTAGTTTAATCATGTGTGAACTGATTTCAGGAGTTCCTTCGATTCCTAAGGTGATTGGTCCTCCTCTTCCTTCCAAGCATGACTTATGCATAGAAGCAAAGATATTTTGTTGTTCCATTTTTTAGATTTTCTGTTTAAAAAAGACTTAAAAGTAACTTTTAGAAAATATTAATTGACTAAAAGGATCGATAATTTAATAAAAACAATTATTCTTGAAATTCGGTCGATATCCTTATCGGATATCTAGGTGGCCAGGCCGACTACGGAGAGGCATGATCCTTTGGTTCTAATATAATTGGAGACTGTTCGAAAAATCCAACAACCAAGTTCGTGTATAATTGTCTTTCTTAGACACGACCAAACAATACTTTTGTCTGTTTAAAATCTTTCTCAATCAAAATATTCGATCCCCGGCAGCGGTGCCAGAAACTTCTGATGTGACTACAAAGATACGGTTGAAACGGATGGTTTTATTCGTGCGGTGTCGTTAGGCCACAGGATTTCGGATGTTAATCAGGGTAGCACACAGTGGTTTAGTTTATTTGTATTATGCGGGCCCTAAATTTATTTTTACTTTTTAAGGTGTAGAAGGTGTAAGTTAACCTAGTGTTGTATTTTTGAATAGATTAATGAATTGAAAATCAAGTGGATAATTGTCTTTTGTTTAAATTACCTAGATAAAGGATAGTAGTTGGTTTAACCTAAAAGTCCTAAGTGCGGAAACGTAAATAAGTGGAAGGATATCCGAGTATGCAGATCAGGGAAATGTTAACCAAGATATTAGTATTGGGTTAGGGGAAGGTAATTATGCTTATGTTAAGACTATGCTTGGAATGATGTTGATTTGGTTGGATGAGCTAATTACACAGACCTACTTGTCTCTAAACTCTCGGAGTTCTCTTTGAGCAGTGAGAAGTATGTCACTTGGTTATATAATTGAAAGGTAGTTATACCCTGGAGGTTATCCTCAGTAAAGTACTAGGTTTATTAGTGAGTTGAGCTCTAATCCTAACCCTCGTTATCAGTTTGGTTAAATGAATAACAACGTGCCGTGTTGATTGAACACTGATAAGAAACGGAAGGAGTCTGTTGGTTTAAGTTGGCAAAACCTTAAATGAAAACTAACAACCATTTCATCTTACTAAAGAGATCAAATTAGTTCAAGCATTATACAACATTACAGTTGATATACTGAAAGTAAAGCAGATAGAAACCTAATAAATACCAAAACGGTAGATATGACTTAGTCATAAGGCAACAATCAAACAAGAACATTGTCATAACCCGTCCTTAACCATAAGAACGTGTTAGATAACGTATGATTTCATTGCGAGGTATTGACCTCTATATGAGACATTTTTAAAAGAGAAACTGCATATATTATACATTACAAACCATAACCATTATTTTTGTTACAAGCTTTAGACAATAAAAAGATGATTATCGTTTAGCGATAATCTTCGACTTACAAACTTTACATATAATGATAACAACACGATTTCGAGCATATTTTACAACACAAATCCTTGGGTATGCAGTTTTATTTTTGACACAAATATGCGTACGCAAGATCCTGCTCAAATTCAACATAATGCAGCGGAAGCTTTAGTAATCACCTGAGAATAGACATGTTTTAAAAGGTCAACATAAAGTTGGTGAGATATAGGTTTAATGCCGGCAGCAATATATATATATAGACCACAAGATTTCGTATATAAACAGTTTAATAAAAATATTCTAAGTGGTTGAGCACTTGGTAACCATACTTAACATTTAATCACGTCGCATATTCCCTTTATTATGAAATCTTACTACACCGTACCAAGTGTAGTCACGAAACGAAGTACTCTGCAACCGTTGAATACTGGTCGTCCAGTCCGGTTGGGGTTGTCAGGCCCGATAGATCTATCAACAGGATTCGCGTTTACAATACCGCTGTAAATAACAGTTACCAAGCTACAGGGAAGTATGCCAGTGGTACAACTCAACGTAGAATATATTTTTCAGTTACTTGTGTCCATAACGTAAAACATAAAATACATGTATTCTCATCCCGAAATATTTAGAGTTTAAAAGTGGGACTATATACTCACTTTCGTCTTGAAGATATATATATAATTTGACTTGGTCTCCGGTTGATATCACGAACCTATCCATATATAATATATCAATACCTTTTCTTTTTAAACAAACATCACATATATATACTTGTTATACTTTTAATACTTTGAATAATTCCTTAGTCCGTAGTTAGCAGTTCGTTGTTAGTAATTCAATTTTAATGGTTCATTTTTAGATGTTTAATATACCCGCAATGAAATAAATAAAACCCCCAACGAAATAAATAAAACCCCATCGTATATGTATTGGTCGAGATTAATCTTGACCCATGGTACCGGTGTTGTCAAATGACGTGTTGCGTACATAAAGTACCGGTGTTGTCAAATGACGTGTTGCGTACAATCATGGGATCTTATGATTAATCTTCTCGTGTTGTTTACGGGTGATCCTGAACCATATAAAATTGAATTATAAGTACATATATATAAAATATCATGTTAACTTAAAAAGATGTGATTTATTTAATTTTTTCCCAATTATTTTCGTGGCTAAACTAGTCTTGGATATCCGATTTTGTTTCGGTCATAGTTTCTTCGTTACAACTCCGTTTTCGTTGATTCAACTTGCCATCTCCTTGGATCGAGTCCCTCTTTAAGACTATGAACTGTAAATACCTTAGTTTGTATTCAAAATCACACGGTATAGGTCAAACTTTAGTGAAACTTATGAAGTTAATCATTTTCCATCATGTAAACAACCTCAAATGATTATTTTTCTAAAAATACTTATACTTTGAGTTAAATCATGAAATTTTTATGTGTTATCATATTCATAGTAAAAATCATTTTTCCAGAAAATAAACCTCCAATTCAAAGTTTAAGATGGTTTTTAATTATCCAACCCAAAACAGCCCCCGGTTGCACTCCGACGTCGTAAATTCAGTTTTTAAGGTGTTCTTTGAAAAACCAAGTTATACCTTGTTAAGTTAGCATATAATTAAGATATGTTACAGGTCTTGAAGTATTTTAAAAGTTAAGTTAGAAGGATCTATTTAGTTTGCGAACAAGTTTGAAATCATTCAAACTATGTTCTAGTTTATAAACTCTTATATATATATAGCTTTAAATATATGAATTGAAAAAGAGTTGAAGTAGAGTTTTTACCTTAAGTTTAAAATGTAAAGTTGCTGGAAAGAAGTAGTAAAATAAAAGTTGAGAGAGTTCTTGCAAGTGTGTGTGAAAATTGGAAGTAAAATTTGGAAAATGAATGTGTAAAAATGAGTTAGAAATGGTGCTTATTTATAGGCTTGAAAATTTGGTTTTTAGTGAAAATATCTAAGATAAGTTAAAATTTATTATGTCATGAATGACATATTATTCCAATAATTGAAGATTTCTATTGGTATATACCAATAGTAAATACTTTTAGAAGCTGTGTATAGTACCCTAGATATACGTATAGGATTATTGAGGAAACGGAACGAGAATTCAAATAAAACTATCTTTTGTAAATATACTTATATTGTTTTATGTATAAAAGCCCTTTAAAAATGATTAAATACATTACTTATACGATATATGTATAAACATTATATATCATCAGTATTTATGTCAAATAACGTTACGTAGGTTATTGTTTTGAAAACTTAAGTTAGTAGTTTCAAAATATACTTATGACTTTTTGTTATTAATACAAAATGAGATATTAAAACATCCTTAGATCATGTTAAATATGTATGTATAATTATCATATATTGTATAGTTCGTGATATCATCGGTCAAACTAGACGGTCAAACGTTGTGTAAAACTCTTTTCAAAAACATAAGTCTCAACAATTTGGATTGCTTATCATGTTGGTAAGGTTTAATTTATGTAAATATTAATCTTATAAGTATAGAACGATCGAAAAAGTGCGGGTCGTTACATTACCTCCCCGTTAAATAAATTTCGTCCCGAAATTTTAAAATTGTACCTATTTTGCGTCATCGAGAAACAAGTGTGGATACTTTTGTTTCATCTGATCCTCTCGTTCCCAAGTAAACTCAGGACCTCTTCGAGCATTCCAACGAACCTTAACGATCGGTATGTTGCTCTGCTTGAGCTGTTTAACTTCACGGTCCATGATTTCGATTGGTTCTTCGATGAATTGTAGTTTCTCATCGACATGGATTTCTTCAAGAGGAATGGTGAGGTCTTCCTTTGCAAGACACTTCTTAAGGTTTGAGACGTGAAAGGTATTGTGTACTCCGGCGAGTTGTTGCGGTAACTCGAGTCGATAAGCTACCGGTCCAATGCGTTCGATGATCTTGAACGGGCCTACATATCTTGGGTTCAGTTTACCTCTTTTACCGAAACGTATTACACCTTTCCAAGGTGACACCTTTAGCATAACCATGTCCCTAATCTGAAACTCTAATGGTTTCCTTCGGACATCGGCGTAGCTCTTTTGGCGACTTCGGGCTGTTTTCAATCTCTCCTTCGAATGGTGCAGCTTTAATGCTTGCATGATAACTATTATTATACGAAAATTCTGCTAACGGTAGATACTTATCCCATCCATTTCCAAAATCGATCACACATGCCCTGAGCATGTCTTCAAGAGTCTGAATCGTTCTTTCACTCTGCCCGTCGGTTTGCGGATGATATGCGGTACTCATATCTAAACGAGTTCCTAGTGCCTCCTGCAGTGATTGCCAGAACTTTGAGGTAAATCTACTATCACGATCGGATATAATGGAAATAGGTATTCCATGCCTTGAAACAATTTCCTTTATATACAATCGTAATAGTTTCTCCATTCTATCCGTTTCCTTTATAGGCAAGAAATGTGCAGATTTGGTAAGACGATCAACAATCACCCAAATGGTGTCGTATCCCCAGGCAGTCTTTGGTAACTTCGTGATGAAATCCATGGTAATACCATCCCATTTCCATTCTGGGATTTCTGGTTGTTGAAGTAACCCTGATGGTTTCTGGTGTTCTGCCTTGACCTTGGAACAAGTTAAACACTCCCCAACATATGTTGCAACGTCTGTCTTTAAGTTAGGCCACCAATAATGTGTCTTAAGATCTTGATACATCTTTCCAACTCCAGGATGTATCGAGTATCTTGTCTTATGTGCCTCGTTCAATATCAACTTCCTTAATCCACCCAACTTCGGTACCCAAATACGGTTTGCAAAATATCGAATTCCATTTTCCCGTATAACGAGTTGCTTCTCATACTTCTTCATTATTTCATTTCCTATATTTTCTTTAGTAAGTGCTTCTCGTTGAACTTCTTTGATTTGTGAGTTGAGATTCATGCGAATTTTTATGTTCATCGCTCGTACTCGAATTGGTTCTCGTTCCTTTCTGCTTAGTGCGTCAGCCACCACATTCGCTTTCCCGGGATGATAACGAATTTCACAATCATAGTCGTTTATTAACTCGACCCACCTACGTTGCCTCATGTTCAGCTGTTTCTGATCAAAAATATGTTGAAGACTTTTATGATCAGTAAACACAGTGCATCTAACCCCATATAAGTAGTGTCTCCATATCTTTAACGCAAACACGACTGCTCCCAGTTCTAGATCATGCGTCGTATAATTCCGCTCGTGAATCTTCAATTGTCGAGATGCGTATGCAATAACTTTCTTTCGTTGCATAAGAACACAACCAAAACCTTGTCGCGAAGCGTCACAATATATTTCAAAATCATCGTTCCCTTCAGGTAACGATAAAATAGGCGCCGTAGTTAACTTCTTCTTCAGTAATTGAAATGTGTTCTCCTACTCCGAGGTCCATTCGTATTTCTTCCCTTTTTGCGTTAATGCTGTCAACGGCTTAGCTATTCAGGAAAAATCTTGAATAAACCTTCTATAATAACCAGCTAAACCCAAAAATTGGCGTATCTGCATTGGTGTCTTAGGAGTCTTCCATTTTTCAATGGCTTCAATTTTTGCTGGATCAACCTGAATTCCTTTGCTACTAACAACGTGGCCAAGAAATTGCACTTCTTTCAACCAGAAAGCACATTTAGAAAATTTAGCATATAGCTGTTCTTTTCTCAACAACTCTAATATCAACCTTACATGCTGCTCATGCTCTTGCTCACTCTTGGAATAGATAAGAATATCATCAATGAAAACGATAACAAACTTATCTAAATATGGACTACAAACTCGATTCATGAGGTCCATGAATACAGCTGGCGCATTCATCAATCCAAACGGCATAACCAAAAATTCGTAATGACTGTAGCGTGTCCGAAAAGCAGTTTTCGGTATATCTTCTTCTTTGACACGTAATTGATGATAGCCCGATCTTAGGTCAATTTTCGAGTACACACATGATCCTTGGAGTTGATCAAATAAGTCGTCAATTCTCGGTAGTGGATACCGATTCTTGATAGTTAACTTATTTAATTCACGATAATCTATACACATTCGGAAAGATCCGTCTTTCTTCTTGACGAATAAAATTGGAGCTCCCCACGGTGAAGTACTTGGTCGTATGAATCCACGATCCAGTAATTCTTTTAACTGACTCTGAAGTTCTTTTAACTCGGACGGTGCAAGTCTATATGGAGCACGGGCAACCGGTGCAGCTCCTGGTACAAGATCTATTTGAAATTCTACAGATCTAAATGGAGGTAATCCCGGCAACTCTTCCGGAAATACTTCAGGAAAATCTCTTGCCACAGGCACGTCATTGATGCACTTCTCTTTTTCTTTCTTTTCGACTTTATTAACATGTGCTAAGATAGCATAGCACCCTTTCTTCAAGCACTTTTGAGCTTTCAAATAACTAATGAGTTTTAGCTTTGATTTACCCTTCTCTCCATAAATCATTACTGGCGTTTTATCCTTACGAGGAATGCGAATTGCCTTCTTGGCGCACACAACTTCAGCTCCTATTTTGGACATCCAGTCCATGCCGATTATTACATCAAAACTTCCTAATTCTACGGGTATCAAATCAATCTTAAATGTTTCTCCGGCTAAATTTATTTTACAATCACGGCAAATTTTATCGGCTTTAATTAGTTTACCATTAGCTAACTCAATCATGTACTTAGCATCTAGAGGTAATGATGAACAATTCAATTTAGCGTGAAAGTCTCTACACACGTAACTTCTATCAGCACCAGTATCAAATATAATAGATGCAGATAAGTTATTAATGGTAAACGTACCCGTAACAAGCTCCGGGTCTTCACATGCCTCTCTAGCATTAATAACAAATGCTCTCCCACGTGCAGGTCCGATATTCTTCTCTGGATTCGGGCACTGGCTCTTATAGTGACCTTGTTTTCCACACCCAAAACAAGTAATGGTAGCCAAAGCAGTTCTATTTGCATTGGTGGCAATAGTCTTGGTACCATTTGTATTTGTAACGAGAGCCCTACAATCTTCAGCAAGATGATCATTTCGATTACATTTGTTGCATACCACATTACAGTAACCAGAGTGATGTTTGTGGCATCGGTTGCATAAAGGATTTTGTCCTTTATAACCAAAGCTTAAACCACTACCCGCACCTTGCGTGTTTTCTTGTTTCTTAAAAGATTGTTGTTGGTTACCTCGATCATAATTTCCATTCCACTTTCTTTTGTTACCTGATACCTTCACATCAGTATTGGATACTTTCTTATCCATGATGACCTGATCCATTAGCTCGTTTTCCATGGTTATAGCTTCATGAATTGTCTTAGGTTTCGATGCTGTAACATTTGCCTTGACCTTTTTGGGCAAACCATCTTTGTACATTTCAATCTTCCGTTCTTCGGTTGGAACCAATTCAGGACATAGCAAAACTAATTCCATGAATCGCTGATTGTAGTTGGTGATTTCAGTACCAATAACCTTCAGACTTCGTAACTCATCTTCCAACTTCCTAACCTCGTTCCTTGGACAATATTCGTTGATTAACATTGTTTTGAATTCTTCCCACGGAGTATCATAAGCTACATCTCCTCCTACAGCCTTCACATAATTTTTCCACCACGTGAGTGCACTATCTTGTAAAGTGCACGATGCATACTTGGTCATGTCCTTTTCAACACAACCACTGATTTTAAACACAGTCTCCATCTTTTCTATCCACCGGGTTAAACCGATCGGTCCTTCTGTTCCACTGAATGATGAGGGCTTGCAAGCTTGAAAAGTTTTGTAAGTGCACCCCACACGAGGATTTGGGTTAACTGCAGCACCTCTTGCAGCCTCGACCCATAACATTCTGTCGTTCACTCGCTGATTGATGAGTTCCTGGATTTCTTGTTCCGTCATTCGGTTCAATCGCGCCATATTCTTCTATAAGAATGAAAAGAAAATAATTATTCACATGGAATATTATAGATGTAGTGTATATTTACAGTACATTATAGCTTATTAATAATATGAACCAGGTATTATTATAAAAGCCTTTTCTTCTTATTAGCGTTTTATAATTATATCTAGGGTAGTACCTACCCGTTAATGTCCATACTTAATAGCTTAGTACAGAATCAATTACTACCATCTAAATAATACTTAACCATGGAAAATTATTGCATTTCACACTTCACTATTTTACATATGCTTATCTTACATCGAACATTAAACAAACCACACTAATAATATTATACAAAACATTATATGATCCCATGGTTTAATACGGCAGCGCATCGTTTGGTCTATTTTCTAGGACGTTTAGGTTCAAAGAATCGCTTAACGCTTATCCTGGCTGTCTGCCTATATTTTGGCTGTGGGACTAAAGAACTGGATGCCGGGATAGAACGAATAGGAATAGCGGGAATAGGGGTGGTAGTGTCTAGTGGAGTTGGTGCCACATCATCCTTACTAAACTCGGGATTTGAATTTTCTAATTCATTAGCCTTTCGTTTCTTTCCTAGTTCGAACTCGTCTTTTGTAATTTCCTGTATTTCTTCCTCGGGTTCACTTTCCTCCTCGGGTTCACTTTCCTCCTCGGGTTCACTTTCCGGGTTCTCTATAGTCGGTTCATCCGGAATTTGTGAGTCTTCCCCAAAGATATTATTTTCGTCATCGGATAGGTTAGTGACTGGAACACCATCTGAAGATTCTGGTTCGGAGTCGCTGAACGTGATGATAAGTTTTGAGCCCGACATCTATCACACAACAACTAACCCATTAGTACTACATAATATTTACATATAAATTTTAACCAACAATGATAAGCAATGGTTTTTAAATCAAACCCGGTCAAAGTCCAGACTTACTAATGTATCCTAACGACTTATCAGTTAGACACACTAATGCAAACCTGGTTCGCTAAGACCACCGCTCTGATACCACATGTCATAACCCGTCCTTAACCATAAGAACGTGTTAGATAACGTATGATTTCATTGCGGGGTATTGACCTCTATATGCGACATTTTTAAAAGAGAAACTGCATATATTATACATTACAAACCATAACCATTATTTTTGTTACAAGCTTTAGACAATAAAAAGATGATTATCGTTTAGCGATAATCTTCGACTTACAAACTTTACATATAATGATAACAACACGATTTCGAGCATATTTTACAACACAAATCCTTGGGTATGCAGTTTTATTTTTGACACAAATATGCGTACGCAAGATCCTGCTCAAATTCAACATAATGCAGCGGAAGCTTTAGTAATCACCTGAGAATAGACATGTTTTAAAAGGTCAACATAAAGTTGGTGAGATATAGGTTTAATGCCGGCAGCAATATATATATATAGACCACAAGATTTCGTATATAAACAGTTTAATAAAAATATTCTAAGTGGTTGAGCACTTGGTAACCATACTTAACATTTAATCACGTCGCATATTCCCTTTATTATGAAATCTTACTACACCGTACCAAGTGTAGTCACGAAACGAAGTACTGTGCAACCGTTGAATACTGGTCGTCCAGTCCGGTTGGGGTTGTCAGGCCCGATAGATCTATCAACAGGATTCGCGTTTACAATACCGCTGTAAATAACAGTTACCAAGCTACAGGGAAGTATGCCAGTGGTACAACTCAACGTAGAATATATTTTTCAGTTACTTGTGTCCATAACGTAAAACATAAAATACATGTATTCTCATCCCGAAATATTTAGAGTTTAAAAGTGGGACTATATACTCACTTTCGTCTTGAAGATATATATATAATTTGACTTGGTCTCCGGTTGATATCACGAACCTATCCATATATAATATATCAATACCTTTTCTTTTTAAACAAATGTCACATATATATACTTGTTATACTTTTAATACTTTGAATAATTCCTTAGTCCGTAGTTAGCAGTTCGTTGTTAGTAATTCAATTTTAATGGTTCATTTTTAGATGTTTAATATACCCGCAATGAAATAAATAAAACCCCCAACGAAATAAATAAAACCCCATCGTATATGTATTGGTCGAGATTAATCTTGACCCATGGTACCGGTGTTGTCAAATGACGTGTTGCGTACATAAAGTACCGGTGTTGTCAAATGACGTGTTGCGTACAATCATGGGATCTTATGATTAATCTTCTCGTGTTGTTTACGGGTGATCCTGAACCATATAAAATTGAATTATAAGTACATATATATAAAATATCATGTTAACTTAAAAAGATGTGATTTATTTAATTTTTTCCCAATTATTTTCGTGGCTAAACTAGTCTTGGATATCCGATTTTGTTTCGGTCATAGTTTCTTCGTTACAACTCCGTTTTCGTTGATTCAACTTGCCATCTCCTTGGATCGAGTCTCTCTTTAAGACTATGAACTGTAAATACCTTAGTTTGTATTCAAAATCACACGGCATAGGTCAAACTTTAGTGAAACTTATGAAGTTAATCATTTTCCATCATGTAAACAACCTCAAATGATTATTTTTCTAAAAATACTTATACTTTGAGTTAAATCATGAAATTTTTATGTGTTATCATATTCATAGTAAAAATCATTTTTCCAGAAAATAAACCTCCAATTCAAAGTTTAAGATGGTTTTTAATTATCCAACCCAAAACAGCCCCCGGTTGCACTCCGACGTCGTAAATTCAGTTTTTAAGGTGTTCTTTGAAAAACCAAGTTATACCTTGTTAAGTTAGCATATAATTAAGATATGTTACAGGTCTTGAAGTATTTTAAAAGTTAAGTTAGAAGGATCTATTTAGTTTGCGAACAAGTTTGAAATCATTCAAACTATGTTCTAGTTTATAAACTCTTATATATATATAGCTTTAAATATATGAATTGAAAAAGAGTTGAAGTAGAGTTTTTACCTCAAGTTTAAAATGTAAAGTTGCTGGAAAGAAGTAGTAAAATAAAAGTTGAGAGAGTTCTTGCAAGTGTGTGTGAAAATTGGAAGTAAAATTTGGAAAATGAATGTGTAAAAATGAGTTAGAAATGGTGCTTATTTATAGGCTTGAAAATTTGGTTTTTAGTGAAAATATCTAAGATAAGTTAAAATTTATTATGTCATGAATGACATATTATTCCAATAATTGAAGATTTCTATTGGTATATACCAATAGTAAATACTTTTAGAAGCTGTGTATAGTACCCTAGATATACGTATAGGATTATTGAGGAAACGGAACGAGAATTCAAATAAAACTATCTTTTGTAAATATACTTATATTGTTTTATGTATAAAAGCCCTTTAAAAATGATTAAATACATTACTTATACAATATATGTATAAACATTATAAATCATCAGTATTTATGTCAAATAACGTTATGTAGGTTATTGTTTTGAAAACTTAAGTTAGTAGTTTCAAAATATACTTATGACTTTTTGTTATTAATACAAAATGAGATATTAAAACATCCTTAGATCATGTTAAATATGTATGTATAATTATCATATATTGTATAGTTCGTGATATCATCGGTCAAACTAGACGGTCAAACGTTGTGTAAAACTCTTTTCAAAAACATAAGTCTCAACAATTTGGATTGCTTATCATGTTGGTAAGGTTTAATTTATGTAAATATTAATCTTATAAGTATAGAACGATCGAAAAAGTGCGGGTCGTTACAAACATGCAATAGGTTTGGGTCATATAGTGAAGGCACTAATTAGATCTTAACAGTTCCTAAGAAGTCTCTTTGGAACAGTCAATAGGCATACTAGGTCATTCATGCCTTAATTCCTAAGTTCCGTGCCTAAAAGCGCTTTAAATGCCTTTTGGGAACTCCGGTCATACAGAGTTCATAGAATCTTCAGATACAGTATAACCAGGGGTCTTAATTCTATGAAGTAGCTAAGTTCATATAGCTGGACAAGTCCTGATCACAACCTAGGTTGGTCAATCCTTAAGATGCTAGCATACAAATCTATCAGACTTCCTAGTTCAGTATTACGACAGTAATCGTACTAAATTAACATAATTACGCTAACCCAAACTTCTATTATGGAAACATACAGATTAATTAAGCTATCATGGTAATATCAGAATGCATTATTAAACATAAAAAGTAAGAACACTTGTTTAATACAAAAGACAAGCGTTTCGGATAAAAACCTGAAAAGGCTGAAGAAATCTGCCCGAGATCGCAGGGACTCACTGGGATATCCTCCGAAAAATAAAACCTAAGCTAACTACTGCTAAAAACTAACTAAAAGCTTGAAAATATAAAGTGAATTATAAATTGAGTGTGTGTTGAAATGGATGGAGAGAGCCCTTTAAACAGACTTGAATTTTGCCTGCAAATGGCTGGCAGGCCGTTTGGCAGGCCATTTACTCAGGCTATTTTCTAGATCAAGTCGTTTGGTAGGCCGTTTGACAGGCTGTTTGGCAGGCCATTTGGCTTCCTGGTCAGCTGAAATTCACTGGATTGTAACTTGATTTCTTGTCTTTCACCGTTTTCGCTCTAGAATCTTCGTTTTAGCTCTGTTTTACTTGATTCTTTTTGCATCACCTTCGTAATTACTTAATCTACAAAATCAACCAAAGCGATAATTTTGTCGACAAAGTTTAAGTTGTTATTATTTTAGGGTTTAATATTGGGGTAAAAATGTGACTTTTTGGCCGATATTAAAGATGTTACATCGCGTCCTGAATTCATTGATATGTCATGAGGTGACAAATCTCTTTCAGTTGTTGCACTCTTTAAGGAATGTGTGTGGTCAGGCTTAAATGATAACTGATCTTAAGGAGATTATCCTTCCAGAGGTCTGATAAATCTACCAAGGTAAGCCTAGGCATTATCATATTGCCTCTCCGTTGAACTAGACAGATCTCCCGCATCAAGATAAGTCTGACATCTGGACCTTGTTTGAGGTCCCACCTTCTAAAATAAGGTGTTACAAAGGATTTCCGGCCGATACTCGGGGTTCCTATTCATGGGTTTTCAAAACCCCTTCAGCAGTTCGAGACACCAAACACTTAATTTGCATCAAATTGATGGGTCATTCCACATTTGGGGCAGTCATCTAGACACATCCTCCTGAGGCAATCACTAGGACACATCCTCCGTCATTTGATGACTATTTTGTTTAAGGCAGTCATCTTGACACATCCTCCTGAGGCAGTCACAGGGACACATCCTCCGTCATTACTGACATTTAATCTTTAAACTCCCCCTTGATAGTTGTACGTTTTAGCTTTGGTTTCTTGGGAAAGTTACGTGTGAAAATATGGGTTTTACACTGTTATTTGTGCAAAAGCCGTTTTGATATTTAACACCACTTTACAGTGTGTTTGATACCACTTTGAGATGCGGGTTCTACATAGAAGTATGTAGAAGCCATTTTGGATGGAACTCATATTGGTTTTAATCCTTTTACCCTCCCTCTCAATATATGATGTGACATGTTTTGATAAAACCTTTATTTTTTTGGTCTTTTTCTCCCCCTCAAAATATGATTTATTTGGAATTAAAACATATTTTGACAATTTGCTACACAAAAAATATAGGTTTTGGTGAAAAAGGTTGTAAGGCAGTTGAGACGCGGGCCATATAAGGTTTTGGAGAAAACCTTCTTTGTGGGTCCATTTAAGGTTTTGGATAAAACCTTCTTTGAGTGCTGGTTCCATACAGATCTATATGGGAACCATACAGATCTATATGGGAACTATCATTCCCCCCTTCTCACCCTAAAAAAATTTTCACGTTTCTACTGAAGTGTTTTTAAGAGAAAAAGTGGGAGATAATTGAGGCGTGCGACATACACGGATACATGTGAAAAACCTTCTTAGGAGTGCGGATCTCATAGAGATCAATTATGGGCACCATCATGATCTCTATGGGAACCATCATTCCCTCCTTCCCCCCCTAAAATTTTTTTGACATTTTTCCATTGAAAATTTTCAAGAGAAAGAGAGGGAGACATTTAGGATACGGGGCATACACTGCAATGTGTGCATACACCGTATAAGGTTTTGGGTGAAAACCTTCTTTGAAGTGCGGGTCCCATATAGATCTATTATGGGAACCATCATGATCTATATGGGAACTAACATTCCTCCCTTCTCCCCTTAAAATTTTTTTGACATTTCAGATTTTGATAATCGTCATTTCATTGCTGGTCTCATTGCTCCCCCTAGGCATATGCATTGCTCCCCTAGGCACTTGTATTTGTCAAGTTCATCCAAGAGAAGAAATTCAGAAGAGACTTTTTCAATGAATGGTGATTCGCCTAAAACTACTGAAGTATATGTACCAAAGGTTATGGATTTGGGCAAAATTGGTTTTGGATTAACCGAGGGATTAGGCGTGGTTGGAGGAAAGAAAGGTTCAAACAACATATCAGGTCATCTGAGGTTGCGAGTGGGATATGCCTAAGTGGACAGTCAAGTGTCAGTGGGTTAAGTCCGGGACTTGAACTGTTGTGTCCAAGAACCATTTTTCTGTCAAATCCTTTTTTGAAAGTCAGATTTGAATACCATTTATAGGCATTGTCGATCTGACTTATGGATGTTGAATTCCACTTAGGTTTGATACACGATGTATCCTTAGAAAGTTGATTTTGTGGAATCAAGGATGATTGAAAATCTTTTGATATAGCCATAGAAACGGATCTCGGCTTAAGTTTAAGTAACTCAGACGAAGAGTACTTAATTGGTTTTGAAGAAGAAGTGGATCTTGGTGTTGAAAATGGTTTGGTTGTCCACTTCTTATTTGACACTTGTTTAGCAAGATTATTCTGAGTGTGTAAAAGCAAGGTCAATTTTGGTGTGCGGGGTATTTCTCGAACTTATGGATGCCTTCATGGGTTTGTGTGGAAGCCAACCATATTGATTGCGAATCCCCGTAATCTCGCCATTTTTCCCGTAAGTTGTTTTCAGAAATGGACGGTTGATCTTGGTCTGGTAACTGGAGTAAATTTTTTTGGTTGGGAACTTGGATTCTACGGGTAGGGAAACGTTAGGTTCGTTTGGTTTTGAGGATGTTTTTCTCGGAGTCACCGTTGACTTTGGAGAACCTCGATCTTTTGGTTTGGGGTTAGAGGATCTTTTGGGTGGTGTATCCAAGTGAACTTTTGGTTTCATGTGGGATTTACTCGGTGCCTGTGTAGACTTAGGAGGACCGTTGTCTTTTGGTTTTGGAGCCTCCAATGTCTTTGGTGTTTTACATAAAGCAGTCTTCGAGTACATTGAGGATTGGTACACTGTGGGTTTGGGATTGGTCTTGGCAAAAGTCACCTGCTTTTTCACAGTCTTGGGAGTAGACATTGAAGCATTGGACAACTCAGACTTTGTAACTCGGGAACCAACTGACACATTTAATTTTGGAGTGTCAGTGGAGGTTAGCATGGTCTTAGTACCAGGACAGATCTTGTAAGAACCAGGTTTTGAAACAAAAATGAGTTTCCTACTAATAATGGATCTATTGGGTTCAGAATATATGGTCTTGGTCACAAAGTCCATACTTTTCAGGGAATCACATTGATCATGCAAGGTCTCATTCTCTTTTTTATGTCGATTCACATGAGCTTTTAACTCCTGAATTTCTAAGACAGGGTCATCAATAAAAACTACAACAGAGTCTTTAAAATCATAAGTGGGTTACTTTGGGAACTATTGGCATTTTCTCAATTGTTGCTAGAGTTTTCTTGTAGGTCTCACATTTAACCTGTAGATTTATGTTTTCTCGTTCTAGCTTGTCAACAAATTGAGTAAGGTCAGTCTCAACATCTTGAGCTCCTAAAGAGATAGGTACTTTCTCAAGTTGTGGTTCTACCTTAACTTCTGGAATCTTAGGTTGAGATTCTAAGAAGTGATCTAGAGATTCGGACCTAGATGATTCTAACCTACGTTCAAAAATGTCAAACTTAGTCAAAAGAGAATCACTAAAGTCTTTGAGTTCTTGTGCAAGACCATCACAATTGATGGAGTCATTCACAGATCTTGGGTTTGAGTTCCGTGATTCAGTGTTCTTTGAAATCAATTCACAAAAATTAACAACTTGATTTGCAACTTGATTTTCAAGTTTATGAGCATTGGAGACCAGTTTGTTGTTTTGGGATTCAATGACAGAGATTTGGTGTTGTAAAGCCTTAATGATCATTTGAAATTTAAGTTCGTTGTCAAAATATTTGATTTTCTTTTTATCAAGTTCGTCCTCCAGACTGATGATGTATCTTTCTAAAACCAAGGTTGGTAAATAGATTATACGCCTTTTAGGACTATTTTGAGCATTCAAACTTTTAAAATCATTGAATAAATCAAGAGGGGTGTTATAATATGAACCATCTTTTCTCATGTAAGTTTCATTTAGTTTATCATAAATTAACGACACCTCACATTTCATTTTTATTGATCGATTGACTATTCTCTCCTCAATCTCACTTTCATTGGCAAAAGTGAGTCTCTCTGGCAAACCTATCTTAATGTATCTACCATCATATAAACTAGGTTCGGCTTTGGAGATCTTGAACTGTATTTGAGGATTTTCAAACCCTAACCCCTGGTGTTTTTGGTAGGATTTTTTGGGTCGATTCATGAACAGAGCTTGTTTAGAAATGTAGCCATCTAAGACTACTTTTGCTTGGTTAGTGTTGTAAAGTTTCTCTTTAAGTAAACTTAGTTGAGTTTTTAAGTTTAAGTTTTCTGTAACTAACTTAGAGCATTCAGAAGTCTTCTCGGCCAGGTCATTCAAAGGCTTTCAAGTTTTCTGTTCTACAGTCTCTAGGAAAAGTATCTTGGAATCATTAAGCTTCTTAAGTTCCTTTTTAGTGTTGTTAACTTTTTCCGTGAGAACTGCATTCTTCAGTTAAAAAATCTGTCCTTTCTATCTGTAGGGATTTCACACTTCTTTCTAGCTCTCTTAATTCAGTTACTTTGTCAGCTAGATCTTGTTTTACTTTCAAATAAGTATGATTTGACACTTTTATTTCCAATTCTGATTTCAACCTAGAGTTCTCATTTTTTAGTTCGCTAATTTGACTGGCAAATGATTTAAGGTCTCTATTCATCTTGGCAACGTTGTCTACATACATATCAGGTAGTATAGGAAACACACATTAGTCATTAAAAGGCACAGATTCAGATTTGATGGGCAGTTTCATTTAGACAGGTGGGAGTGGGGTATGATATGCAGAGCTACATGCAATCGTATCATTCTGATCAAGAGGTGTTTCAGGACAAGTTCGCAATACATCAGATATAAACACGGAATTATTATGCAAAGAGTTGTAATATTCATGAGTAATATCAGTGTATAATTGTACCTCTTCCTCAACATTAGAGAACACGTGATCATCACGATTTGCCATGTTAAATGTATGGTTGTTCAACAAAGGGCTTAAGACAGACAAGGTTTAAAAGCAAACCACGAAACAACAAATAAACTTAATAAATATTACTTTTCTCCCCCTCAAAATATGATTCACATGAATCAAAATTTGAAAATGAGGTTTCGTTAGTTTTCGTTAACTTTCCGTTAAGTGTCCGTTAAGTATCAGTTAAGTGCACCTTTTGGTTTTCCCTCCAAAATTTTCGGCAAAAATTTATGTCATAAACTTTTGAGATACGAACTAATATATGACCGAGGGGTTGAGAAAAAATTTTGGCTTTTTCTGAAATTTGAACAAATTACAGATTTGAGATAAGAATGTGTAACGACCCTGGATTTTCCAACTTTTATTATTAATAATTTATTATTAATGCTTGCGTTTTAATAAATGTATTTTTATACATTTACTTGTTGCCGTATTTGACTTTACATGGCCCGACTTGTCTTTGTGATACACGTACTTTTCACGAATAATATTTTGAATATTATTTACGTACATGATTAATTATTATTAATTATTTTTAATTAACTAATGCAAGTAGTTAATTACTTGGGCTTTGTTTATTTATTGGTTACATACTTACACATGGGCTTTTGTTAATGGATTTGGACTTGGAAGCCCACCCTACTTCTCTTAATGGACTACTAGTAAGCCCACTATTATGCTAATGACTCATTAAGGTTAAGAACTAGGATTAATTAAGTTTGAGTGGACTTGTCACAAGCATGCTAGCACCAAGCTCCCATGCAATTTAACTTTAATACCATTTTGAGCTTACACCATTCTCCAACACATGAAAGTGACTCTTGACCTTCCCCTTTGGGAGCTTGGCCGTCGGCCTAGGTGAATGGGAGGGAGAGTTCAAACTTTTTTTTTGGTTACTTATTTGCAAGTATTATCTCACATTTACACACACATACTTACACACTTTCTTTTACTCTCATTTTTCTCTCAAAACTTTGTAAGTAATAACTTCTTTTCTTCTTTCTTTTTCTTCCTAAAATCGCCACTAGTATCATCATTCTCACTTGTTTAGTTACTTGTTGTTGTTTGTTGTTGTTAAAGATCAAGTTCTATAACTTGTATCTTCATGTAATCTTGGTTACTTCCATCTTTTGTTTGATGAAGAACCAAGAACAAGAATCTAAACTTGTTAGTTTATGGTTCTACACTTAAATGTTATAAGAATTAAAGTTCATAAACTTTATATTCATACTTGTGTTCATGTTTTGTAGACTTAAATTCTTAAAATTCAAGCTTGACTTGAATCTTCTTAAGTATGAAACAAATATGAACATAATACTTGTAACTTTAGTTTATTTCTTTCTTTTGTAAGTACTTTAAAGTTGTGATGTTGTTAATTTGGTCAAGTATTACTAGTTAAACTTGATCTCATATTTCTTGAAACTAAAGTTAACTTTATAAGTTCACAAACATGGAAGTATAACTTTCTATTTATAACTTCATAAAATTATGTTGGATCTAAGTTTTTATAGCTTATGGACTTCTAATTTTATTGTAAATAAGATCTTATAAGCTCATACATTTTACAAGATAAAAATCTAAGTTTCATAACTTATGGTTTTATTAAAGTGAAGATCCAAGTTCTATAACTTAGGATCTAACTTAAGAACACTAGATCTAGACTTTCTAGTCTAGGATCTTTAAGATCTAACTAAGATCTAAGTTCTACAACTTAAGACCTTGTTTATTTAGTTTACTTTCAAGTTTATAGCTTAATATTACTATTAGAACTCATGTATGTGTCGGATCTAAGATCTTGATGTAACTTTGGTTCATCAAACTTCATACAACTCTTAAGTGAGTTGTGCTACATATCTTAGACTTACACTAGTGTTATGATGATTAAAACTTGGTAAAGATTATGCAAACACATCAACGAGTTGTACACTTGAAGCTATACGCATCAAGGATGAGAACCGTAATGAGCATCAAACACCAAGAACCCACCGGAATACTTTACTTACTATTTTCTGGAACTGATCATTAACCTGTGCTACTGTAAAAGTTGATTTCCAGATATTTCGGTTCGAGTAGATGATTTTCCGTTTAGACCTCGTCTTAATCCGAGTTACGGTTTAGGATTTATGGCCATCCGAAAGTCACTACACCCTTTTAACGTTGTGCTGAAATTTCTGACCTACTCGCACTTAAACCGTCGTCATGGTCAAAAGAAGATGAGTTTGGTTCTGGAAATTGGTCAGCCTATAGGGGACTCATATACGGAGCCATGGCCGCTAGTCTCACCTCATTTCAGTTTGTATAGAGGTCGTGGCTACTGAACGAAATCAGCCTTTATTTCAAACTCTATTCTTGATTGAAACTTACTTTACACTTTTTGATTAATGATGAATGATGATGATACTTAAGACCTAATTTACATACTTTTAAACCTTTGGGAAAGATTTACTGACTTAGTAACTTTTTACTTAAGTTGAGGACCTTCCGGACCAACCACTTGCTTACTATTCCCGTGTATCGACTTTTACTACTTTCCACTGTGAGTTATAGCATCCCTTTTTACTTTAACTATTTTGGGACTGAGAATACATGCGCATTTTACGTTTTACATACTAGGCACGAGTACTTAAACTTTATATATGTGTGGGTGATACAACGGCATAAACTTTCCCCTTAGCTCGGTAACGTTTAGTCATTGGTCTTTGAACCGGTGAACACAAATCTTAGATATGGATCCATAGGGTTTGACATCCCCACTCGGGCTAGTAGCACTAGCATTTAACGGGTGTTTAATACTTCGTAAACTTACGCACTCGCCAAGTGTACTTTTAGGGGGTGTTATTTACGTTAAGTTAGTTACCAAGTGCCCACGGTTATACATATACTTTTCATACTGTTTTAAAACACGAAAATCTCGTGGCCTACCTTACATTACTTTTACATTTAAACTATAGCTTACCAAACTTTGTGTTGACATTTTTAAGCATGTTTTTCTCAGGTGCTTAAGGTTTGATTGCTTCCGCTGTAGTTGTCATGCTTTGTAGACTCCCGCTGCGCTTATTAGAGATGTCTTCGCATGAAACGTTTATTTGCATTCAAACTTTATTACTTTTGAACAATGTATTCGTAACGACCATTGAGTCACGTACTGTTATTAATTGCTTCTATTCATAGAAGCATGCTTTCTTTGTAAAACTTTTAATGTCGGTTAAGACGTCACTTCGTTTTATGAATGCAAACTTATTTTAAAACAGCATATGGTGTTTGACCTTGTAATGATCCTGTTGTTGATGATCCGTACATGTTAATTTTATACAAGGCATCACATTTGGTATCAGAGCATTGGTTGAAGGAAATTAGGTTGCATTAGTGAGTCTAGACCGGACCGAGTAGGATTCACTAATAGGACTAAACTACAACTTGCTAGTTTACTTGTTTATGCGGAACTTGCTGCATGCTGGTGTTTACTTTTACTGCTATATACCGTATACTGTTACTTGCTTTCACTACTGCATGCTATTATCATATTTCGATTGCATGATACTTGTCATTATTGCCATGCTACTTACTGCTATAGATGATCTAGACTGTCGTAGTTACTTTGCCTAATACATGCTTGCTTTATGACTTACTGACATGGAAAAAGTTATTTTTCCTTGTTCAGATGTCGGATGTCCCGCCCGTTATCATTTTGTAGAGCGACTCAGACTCATCTGCCACATCGCCTGCCATTGTTGCCAACATACATATCCCAGTCCTCTTTACCCTCCAGCGACTTTGGCGCTTCGTCCTCTAGAGCCAGTTGCCATGCACCCAACCCAGTGATCATCTCAGACGGACATGAGGATCCACCGGAGATTCCAGCTCCACTCATCCAAGGACCCTCAGAGCCTCAGCACCATTCCGGTGGTGCTGTGATCCCTGGGGAATATAGGGACATTCCTTTCCGGAATGAGCATGGTCATTGGGCTAGACGCCTTCCTGATGGACGTGTCATGCCGATTCCACCTGGCAGATACCGACTGATGACTACTGGCCGAGCACATCCACCTTCCGATGATTCCGACGACTCATAATCCGACGATTTCAGCGACGAGGATTCTGACGATGATTCCGATGAGGACCCTGAGGAGGCACCCGTGCAGCCACCCTCTACCCTGCCGAAGAAGTGGTATTGTTTCGGAGGTACTGTTATTCTGGGGGTTAACGGAGGTAGGTCGCTCGTTAACGCACATGGACTGAAGGTTAGAGTTACCGCCCGTAAGCGGCTTATGCCGTATCCTGCTGATCCATTCATACGTAAGGCTCCCTGTTATGCAGCATCTACTTCTTGTGCTGGACCGTCTGCACCACCAGCTCCACCAGCATCATCGGCACCACCGGCACCACCTGCATCATTAGCACCGCCTGCTCCACCAGCCTCTCCCTCTGTCGAGGAACTGACAAGGGAGGTGGATACCCTCCATGCTCGGGTAACTGAGCTCGAGGACCAAGTGTCCCACATGATGGACATCCTTTACCCACCGTCACCATAGGGCTTTTGTATTAGGTTTCTTTATGTAATCTCGTTTGTAGTTTCATGTTTCACTCATGTATTGTACGAATCTCATGCGAATGTATGCAACTTTTAATTAATGAATGGAACTTTAGGTTGTTTAATTTTTGTACGATGTTCCATTTACGTTATTGTATAATTTTGTGGTATCTGAAATCTATTTGCGTTACTTAATTAGCATGTGTTGTGTTGATTCCATGATTGGTTACCGTATACTGTATTATTATTATTATTATTTGAATGCTGGATTTTGATTTGAGTCAAAATTTTGTTTAGAAGATCAATGGCCAACGGAAGATCAACGCCCACAGCAGCACAGATTGAAGAAATGATAGCCGAACGGGTAGCCGCAGCTATAGCGGAAATGAACCCCCAAGCTCCACCGGTTATCCAGCACAATCATAACGGGTGCACATACAAGGAATTCCAAAGCTGCAAGCCCACAATTTTAGTGGTACTGAGGGGCCAGTTGGACTTACCAGGTGGTTTGAGAAATTAGAAGCTGGGTTCCGTGTAAGCAACTGTTCAGAAATGAACAAAACTAAGTATGCCTCATGTACACTGTCAGACGGCGCGTTAACCTGGTAGAACACACTTGCTCAAGCTAAGGGTATTGATGAGGCGTATGCTACCCCATGGGAGGAATTTAAGGGGGCCATGATTGAAGAGTATTGCCCCAGGACAGAGATACAGAAAATGGAGGCTGAGTTCTGGGATTTGAAGGTTGTGGGAACCGATCTCGATGGTTATAACCGTAGGTACCTGGAATTAGCTCTGATGTGTCCCACGATGGTTACCCCAGAATTTAAGCGAATGGAACGATACTTGTGGGGACTTCCCAAGTCCATTCAGGGAAATGTCACCTCTTCAAAACCAGCTGATGTCCCGGAATCTATGCGTATGGCACACACCCTGATGAACCAAATTACCAGCAAGGAACCAGAAAAGGCTAAATCCGAATCGGGTAGTAGTGAGAAACGTAAGTGGGACAACCAAAAGGGGAGAGTCTTTGAACAAAACCCTGCTAAGAGGCACAACGACGGAAGGAACCCCAACCGGAACACTAGCTCGAACTCTAACTACAAGGGTAGTCTGCCGCAGTACAAGAGATGCTACAAGAATCACACCGGGTACTGCAACGTGGTCTGTGAAAAATGTAAAAGGACTGGGCATATTGGCAAAAACTGCAAGATCACCACCCTGAATGTGAAGACAAACCCTACTGGACCGAGAAAGTGTTATGAGTGTGGACAACCGGGCCACTTCAAAAATGAGTGTCCCAACAAGCGAAAGGACGGCGGACCACCGCGTGAAAGAGCCTTCAATGTAAACGCAAGGGATACCCGTGAGAACCCAGACTTGGTCACAGGTATTTTCACTATCAGCAATCTATTAGCTTCTGTTCTGTTTGATACTAGTGCCGATAGAAGTTATGTATGTAGACACTTTTGCTCTAAGATAAATTGGTCGTTAGTTCCTTTAAAAGAGAGTATGCTTGTTGAGGTAGCCAATGGTAAACTTGAGAAAGTTGACCAAATTAGCCGAGGAGCCATTATCAACATAGCTGGTGTGGATTTCGAGATTGACTTGATACCCATTAAATTGGGAAGCTTTGATGTTATTGTCGGTATGGACTGGTTGACCAAGATAAGGGCCGACATTATCTGCGAAGATAAAGCTCTTCGTATACCACACGGAGATGGTGAGCCACTGATTATTTACGCAGAGAGATGTAGCTCGAAACTGAATATCATTAGTTGCATGAAAACCCAAAAGATCATGAAGAAAGGACATCTTGATGTTTTAGCACATGTGAAAACGTTAGAAACTGAGGTGAAGAGCGTGGATGACGTACCAATTGTGAACGAATTTTTTGATGTCTTTTCGGAAGAATTGCCTGGATTACCGCCACTGAGAGCAGTGGAGTTTCAGATCGATTTAGTGCCAGGAGCTGCACCTGTAGCTCGTGCACCTTATCGACTCGCACCTTTCGAAATGCAAGAGTTGCAGAGTCATTTACAAGAACTGCTAGACCGTGGATTTATCCAACCAAGTTTCTCGCCTTGGGGCGCACCTGTTTTGTTTGTGAAGAAGAAGGATAGATCATTCCGCATGTGTATCGACTACTGTAAACTCAACAAATTGACGATCAAGAATCGGTATCCTCTTCCCCAAATTGACGATCTTTTCGATCAGCTACAAGGATCGAGCGTTTACTCTAAGATCGATTTGCGATCCGGTTATCACCAGTTGAGGGTGAAGGAGAGCGATATGTTGAAGACTGCATTCAGAACTCGTTATGGTCATTATGAGTTTCTCGTGATGCCATTTGGTTTAACCAACGCACATGCCGTGTTTATGGATCTCATGAATCGTGTATGCAAGCCATACCTGGATAAGTTCATTATCGTCTTCATAGATGATATCCTCATCTACTCCAAAAGCGAAGAAGAACATGAGCCACGTCTTCGTCTAGTGTTGGAACTCTTGAGACAAGAGCAACTTTATGCAAAATTCTCCAAGTGTGAGTTTTGGTTGAAGGAAGTCCAATTTCTGGGCCATATTGTGAGTGATCAAGGTATCAAAGTTGATCCCGCAAAGATCGAAGCTATCAGCAAGTGGGAAACCCCCACTACTCCGACTCATATCCACCAATTTTTAGGCCTCGCCGGTTACTACCGAAGATTTATTGAAGGTTTCTCTCTGATTGCGCGTCCTTTGACCGCACTGACTCACAAAGGGAAGAAGTTCATTTGGGAACTCGAACAAGAATCTGCATTTCAAACCTTGAAAAAAAAGTTAACCACCGCACCTATCTAATCACTTCCTGAAGGTAGTGACGATTATTCGTTTATTGCGATGCTTCGAAAAATGGTTTTGGTTGCGTATTGATGCAAAGAACGAAGGTTATCGCTTACGCCTCCCGACAACTGAAGATTCACGAGCAAAATTACACAACGCATGATCTCGAGCTTGGAGCCATGATCTTTGCATTAAAGCTGTGGAGACACTATCTTTATGGAACTAAGAGCACTATTTTCACCGATCATAAAAGCCTCCAACACCTCTTCGATCAGAAGCAACTGAATATGATACAGCGTCGATGGATCGAGACGTTGAACGACTATCATTATGAAATTCGTTATCACCCTGGCAAGGCCAATGCTGTAGCTGACGATTTGAGCCGAAAGGAGATGATGGCACCTCTTCGTGTTCGGGCACTGAACATCACCATTCATTCGAACCTCAATAGCCAGATCCGAGCAGCCCAAGATGAGGCTCTCAAGGAGGAGAATATATCTCATGAATACTTGAACATTCTCGTCTCTCGATTCGAAGTTAAGGAGACTGGACTCCGATGCTATGCCGGAAGAATCTGGGTACCCCGTTATGGATATATATGGAGCCTTATACTAGATGAAGCCCACAAGTCGAGATATTCGATTCACCCAGGAGTCGGTAAAATGTACCACGATCTTAAGGAACAGTACTGGCGGCCTAATCTTAAGAAGGACGTTGCAACTTATGTTGGGAAGTGTTTGACTTGCTCAAAAGTTAAGGCCGAACATCAGAGGCCTTCTGGGTTACTTCAACAACCGGAAATCCCAAAATGGAAGTGGGAAAGGATAACAATTGATTTCATTATTAAGTTACCGAAAACGGTGGGCGGATACGATACCATCTAGGTTATCGTTGATCGTCTTACCAAATCTGCACACTTCTTAGCCATGAAGGAAACGGATACGATGGAAAGACTTGCTCAACTATACATAAAGGAGGTTGTATCTCGTCATGGTATGCCCTTATCGATTATCTCAGATCGCGATCCCCGTTTTACTTCCAGATTTTGGCGTTCTTTGCAAGAAGCCTTGGGGACACGTCTCGACATGAGTACTGCGTATCACCCGCAGACCGACGGAGAAAGCGAATGCACGATTCAGACTTTGGAGGACATGTTGCGTGCTTGTGTCATTGATTTTGGAAAGGCTTGGGAAAGGCATTTGCCGCTACCCGAATTCTCTTACAACAACAGTTATCATTCGAGTATTAATGCCGCACCTTTCGAAGCGTTGTGTGGCCGAAAATGCCGATCTCCTATTTGTTGGGCCGAAGTAGTCAAAACGCAAATCACCGGACCCGAGATAGTCCATGAAACAACTGAGAAACTTGTCCAAATTCAAGCGAGACTCAAGACGGCCCGTGATTGCCAAAAGAGTTATGCCGACCTTAAATGTAAGGACTTCGAATTCAACGTGGGTGACCGTGTAATGTTGAAGGTCGCACCTTGGAAAGGTGTAATTCGTTTTGGAAAACGTGGGAAGCTCAACCCGCGATACATTGGTCCTTTTAAAATCTTGGAGCGTGTTGGACCCGTTGCTTATCGTTTGTGAAATGTCCCGTTCTTATTGATTAAAAACGTTCCATATTAATTGATTTCGTTGCGAGGTTTTGACCTCTATATGAGACGTTTTTCAAAGACTGCATTCATTTTTAAACAAACCATAACCTTTATTTCATCAATAAAGGTTTAAAAAGCTTTACGTAGATTATCAAATAATGATAATCTAAAATATCCTATTTACACACGACCATTACATAATGGTTTACAATACAAATATGTTACAACAAAATAAGTTTCTTGAATGCAGTTTTTACACGATATCATACAAGCATGGACTCCAAATCTTGTCCTTATTTAAGTATGCGACAGCGGAAGCTCTTAATAATCACCTGAGAATAAACATGCTTAAAACGTCAACAAAAATGTTGGTGAGTTATAGGTTTAACCTATATATATCAAATCGTAACAATAGACCACAAGATTTCATATTTCAATACACATCCCATACATAGAGATAAAAATCATTCATATGGTGAACACCTGGTAACCGACAATAACAAGATGCATATATAAGAATATCCCCATCATTCCGGGACACCCTTCGGATATGATATAAATTTCGAAGTACTAAAGCATCCGGTACTTTGGATGGGGTTTGTTAGGCCCAATAGATCTATCTTTAGGATTCGCGTCAATTAGGGTGTCTGTTCCCTAATTCTTAGATTACCAGACTTAATAAAAAGGGGCATATTCGATTTCGATAATTCAACCATAGAATGTAGTTTCACGTACTTGTGTCTATTTTGTAAATCATTTATAAAACCTGCATGTATTCTCATCCCAAAAATATTAGATTTTAAAAGTGGGACTATAACTCACTTTCACAGATTTTTACTTCGTCGGGAAGTAAGATTGGCCACTTGTTGATTCACGAACCTATAACAATATATACATATATATCAAAGTATGTTCAAAATATATTTACAACACTTTTAATATATTTTGATGTTTTAAGTTTATTAAGTCAGCTGTCCTCGTTAGTAACCTACAACTAGTTGTCCACAGTTAGATGTACAGAAATAAATCGATAAATATTATCTTGAATCAATCCACGACCCAGTGTATACGTATCTCAGTATTGATCACAACTCAAACTATATATATTTTGGAATCAACCTCAACCCTGTATAGCTAACTCCAACATTCACATATAGAGTGTCTATGGTTGTTCCGAAATATATATAGATGTGTCGACATGATAGGTCGAAACATTGTATACGTGTCTATGGTATCTCAAGATTACATAATGTATAATACAAGTTGATTAAGTTATGGTTGGAATAGATTTGTTACCAATTTTCACGTAGCTAAAATGAGAAAAATTATCCAATCTTGTTTTACCCATAACTTCTTCATTTTAAATCCGTTTTGAGTGAATCAAATTGCTATGGTTTCATATTGAACTCTATTTTATGAATCTAAACCAAAAAAGTATAGGTTTCTAGTCGGAAAAATAAGTTACAAGTCGTTTTTGTAAAGGTAGTCATTTCAGTCGAAAGAACGACGTCTAGATGACCATTTTAGAAAACATACTTTCACTTTGAGTTTAACCATAATTTTTGGATATAGTTTCATGTTCATAATAAAAATCATTTTCTCAGAATAACAACTTTTAAATCAAAGTTTATCATAGTTTTTAATTAACTAACCCAAAACAGCCCGCGGTGTTACTACGACGGCGTAAATCCGGTTTTACGGTGTTTTTCGTGTTTTCAGGTTTTAAATCATTAAGTTAGCATATCATATAGATATAGAACATGTGTTTAGTTGATTTTAAAAGTCAAGTTAGAAGGATTAACTTTTGTTTGCGAACAAGTTTAGAATTAACTAAACTATGTTCTAGTGATTACAAGTTTAAACCTTCGAATAAGATAGCTTTATATGTATGAATCGAATGATGTTATGAACATCATTACTACCTTAAGTTCCTTGGATGAACCTACTGGAAAAGAGAAAAATGGATCTAGCTTCAATGGATCCTTGGATGGCTCAAAGTTCTTGAAGCAAAATCATGACACGAAAACAAGTTCAAGTAAGATCATCACTTGAAATAAGATTGTTATAGTTATAGAAATTGAACCAAAGTTTGAATATGATTATTACCTTGTATTAGAATGATAACCTACTGTAAGAAACAAAGATTTCTTGAGGTTGGATGATCACCTTACAAGATTGGAAGTGAGCTAGCAAACTTGAAAGTATTCTTGATTTTATGAAACTAGAACTTTTGGAATTTATGAAGAACACTTAGAACTTGAAGATAGAACTTGAGAGAGTTCAATTAGATGAAGGAAATTGAAGAATGAAAGTGTTTGTAGGTGTTTTTGGTCGTTGGTGTATGGATTAGATATAAAGGATATGTAATTTTGTTTTCATGTAAATAAGTCATGAATGATTACTCATATTTTTGTAATCTTATGAGATATTTCATGCTAGTTGCCAAATGATGGTTCCCACATGTGTTAGGTGACTCACATGGGCTGCTAAGAGCTGATCATTGGAGTGTATATACCAATAGTACATACATCTAAAAGCTGTGTATTGTACGAGTACGAATACGGGTGCATACGAGTAGAATTGTTGATGAAACTGAACGAGAATGTAATTGTAAGCATTTTTGTTAAGTAGAAGTATTTTGATAAGTGTATTGAAGTCTTTCAAAAGTGTATAAATACATATTAAAACACTACATGTATATACATTTTAACTGAGTCGTTAAGTCATCGTTAGTCGTTACATGTAAGTGTTGTTTTGAAACCTTTAGGTTAACGATCTTGTTAAATGTTGTTAACCCAATGTTTATAATATCAAAAGAGATTTTAAATTATTATATTATCATGATATTATGATGTACGAATATCTCTTAATATGATATATATACATTAAATGTCGTTACAACGATAAACGTTACATATATGTCTCGTTTCAAAATCATTAAGTTTGTAGTCTTGTTTTTACATATGTAGTTCATTGTTAATATAATTAATGATATGTTTACTTATCATAATATCATGTTAACTATATATATAACCATATATATGTCATCATATAGTTTTTTTTTTACAAGTTTTAACGTTCGTGAATCACCGGTCAACTTGGGTGGTCAATTGTCTATATGAAACCTATTTCAATTAATCAAGTCTTAACAAGTTTGATTGCTTAACATGTTAGAAACATTTAATCATGTAAACATCAATCTCAATTAATATATATAAACATGGAAAAGTTCGGGTCACTACAGTACCTACCCGTTAAATAAATTTCGTCCCGAAATTTTAAGCTGTTGAAGGTGTTGACGAATCTTCTGGAAATAGATGCGGGTATTTCTTCTTCATCTGATCTTCATGCTCCCAGGTGAACTCGGGTCCTCTACGAGCATTCCATCGAACCTTAACAATTGGTATCTTGTTTTGCTTAAGTCTTTTAACCTCACGATCCATTATTTCGACGGGTTCTTCGATGAATTGGAGTTTTTCGTTGATTTGGATTTCATCTAACGGAATAGTGAGATCTTCTTTAGCAAAACATTTCTTCAAATTCGAGACGTGGAAAGTGTTATGTACAGCCGCGAGTTGTTGAGGTAACTCAAGTCGGTAAGCTACTGGTCCGACACGATCAATAATCTTGAATGGTCCAATATACCTTGGATTTAATTTCCCTCGTTTACCAAATCGAACAACGCCTTTCCAAGGTGAAACTTTAAGCATGACCATCTCTCCAATTTCAAATTCTATATCTTTTCTTTTAATGTCAGCGTAGCTCTTTTGTCGACTTTGGGCGGTTTTCAACCGTTGTTGAATTTGGATGATCTTCTCGGTAGTTTCTTGTATAATCTCCGGACCCGTAATCTGTCTATCCCCCACCTCACTCCAACAAATCGGAGACCTACACTTTCTACCATAAAGTGCTTCAAACGGCGCCATCTCAATGCTTGAATGGTAGCTGTTGTTGTAGGAAAATTCTGCTAACGGTAGATGTCGATCCCAACTGTTTCCGAAATCAATAACACATGCTCGTAGCATGTCTTCAAGCGTTTGTATCGTCCTTTCGCTCTGCCCATCAGTTTGTGGATGATAGGCAGTACTCATGTCTAGACGAGTTCCTAATGCTTGCTGTAATGTCTGCCAGAATCTTGAAATAAATCTGCCATCCCTATCAGAGATAATAGAGATTGGTATTCCATGTCTGGAGACGACTTCCTTCAAATACAGTCGTGCTAACTTCTCCATCTTGTCATCTTCTCTTATTGGTAGGAAGTGTGTTGATTTGGTGAGACGATCAACTATTACCCAAATAGTATCAAAACCACTTGCAGTCCTTGGCAATTTAGTGATGAAATCCATGGTAATGTTTTCCCATTTCCATTCCGGGATTTCGGGTTGTTGAAGTAGACCTGATGGTTTCTGATGCTCAGCTTTGACCTTAGAACACGTCAAACATTCTCCTACGTATTTAGCAACATCGGCTTTCATACCCGGCCACCAAAAATGTTTCTTGAGATCCTTGTACATCTTCCCCGTTCCAGGATGTATTGAGTATCTGGTTTTATGAGCTTCTCTAAGTACCATTTCTCTCATATCTCCAAATTTTGGTACCCAAATCCTTTCAGCCCTATACCGGGTTCCGTCTTCCCGAATATTAAGATGCTTCTCCGATCCTTTGGGTATTTCATCCTTTAAATTTCCCTCTTTTAAAACTCCTTGTTGCGCCTCCTTTATTTGAGTAGTAATGTTATTATGAATCATTATATTCATAGATTTTACTCGAATGGGTTCTCTATCCTTCCTGCTCAAGGCATCGGCTACCACATTTGCCTTCCCCGGGTGGTAACGAATCTCAAAATCGTAATCATTCAATAATTCAATCCACCTACGCTGCCTCATATTCAGTTGTTTCTGATTAAATATGTGTTGAAGACTTTTGTGGTCGGTATATATAATACTTTTGACCCCATATAAGTAGTGCCTCCAAGTCTTTAATGCAAAAACAACCGCGCCTAATTCCAAATCATGCGTCGTATAATTTTGTTCGTGAATCTTCAATTGTCTAGACGCATAAGCAATCACCTTCGTTCGTTGCATTAATACACAACCGAGACCTTGCTTTGATGCATCACAATAAATCACAAAATCATCATTCCCTTCAGGCAATGACAATATAGGTGCCGTAGTTAGCTTTTTCTTCAATAACTGAAACGCTTTCTCTTGTTCATCATTCCATTCAAATTTCTTCCCTTTATGCGTTAATGCAGTCAAGGGTTTTGCTATTCTGGAAAAGTCTTGGATGAACCTTCTGTAGTAACCAGCTAGTCCTAAAAACTGGCGTATGTGTTTCGGAGTTTTCGGGGTTTCCCACTTTTCAACAGTTTCTATCTTTGCCGGATCCACCTTAATACCTTCTTTGTTCACTATGTGACCGAGGAATTGAACTTCTTCCAACCAAAATGCACACTTTGAAAACTTAGCGTACAATTCTTCTTTCCTCAATACTTCTAACACCTTTCTCAAATGTTCACCGTCTTCTTGGTCATTCTTTGAGTAAATAAGTATGTCATCAATGAAAACAATGACAAACTTGTCAAGGTATGGTCCACACACTCGGTTCATAAGGTCCATGAACACAGCTGGTGCATTAGTTAAACCAAACGGCATGACCATAAACTCGTAATGACCGTAACGTGTTCTGAAAGCAGTCTTTGGAATATCATCTTCTTTCACCCGCATTTGATGATACCCGGAACGTAAGTCAATCTTTGAATAAACAGACGAGCCTTGTAGTTGATCAAATAAGTCGTCGATTCTCGGTAGTGGGTAGCGGTTCTTGATGGTAAGTTTGTTCAACTCTCGGTAGTCGATACACAACCTGAATGTACCATCTTTCTTCTTGACAAACAAAACAGGAGCTCCCCACGGTGATGTGCTTGGTCGAATGAAACCACGCTCTAAAAGTTCTTGTAATTGGCTTTGCAGTTCTTTCATCTCGCTGGGTGCGAGTCTGTAAGGAGCACGAGCTATTGGTGCAGCTCCTGGTACAAGATCTATTTGAAATTCAACGGATCGATGTGGGGGTAATCCCGGTAATTCTTTCGGAAATACATCGGGAAATTCTTTTGCAATGGGAACATCATTGATGCTCTTTTCTTCAATTTGTACTTTCTCGACGTGTGCTAGAACAGCATAGCAACCTTTTCTTATTAGTTTTTGTGCCTTCAAATTACTAATAAGATGTAGCTTCGTGTTTCCCTTTTCTCCGTACACCATTAAGGGTTTTCCTTTTTCTCGTATAATGCGAATTGCATTTTTGTAACAAACGATCTCCGCTTTCACTTCTTTCAACCAGTCCATACCGATTATCACATCAAAACTCCCTAACTCTACTGGTATCAAATCAATCTTAAATGTTTCGCTAACCAGTTTAATTTCTCGATTCCGACATATATTATCTGCTGAAATTAATTTACCATTTGCTAATTCGAGTAAAAATTTACTATCCAAAGGCGTCAATGGACAACTTAATTTAGCACAAAAATCTCTACTCATATAGCTTCTATCCGCACCCGAATCAAATAAAACGTAAGCAGATTTATTGTCAATAAGAAACGTACCCGTAACAAGCTCCGGGTCTTCCTGTGCCTCTACCGCATTAATATTGAAAACTCTTCCACGGCCTTGTCCATTCGTGTTCTCCTGGTTCGGGCAATTTCTAATAATGTGGCCTGGTTTTCCACATTTATAACAAACTACATTGGCATAACTTGCTCCGACACTACTTGCTCCGCCATTACTCGTTCCGACACCATTTGTTCCTTTCGTTCTATTAACCCCTGGTCCGTAGACCTCACACTTCGCCGCGCTATGACCATTTCTTTTACACTTGTTGCAAAATTTGGTGCAGAACCCCGAGTGATTCTTTTCACACCTTTGGCATAGTTGCTTCTGATTGTTGTTGTTGTTGCGGTTATTATTGTTGTTGGGATGATTGTTGTAGTTGCTGTTGTTGTTGTTGTTGTTGTTGTTGGGCCGTTTGTTGTAGTTGCGATTGATGTTGCGATTGTTGGGATAATTGTTGCGATTATTGTTGTAATTGCTGTTGTTGTTGTATTGGTGATTCTTATCACCGTTTTCCTCCCACTTTCTTTTGACTTGCTTCACATTGGCCTCTTCAGCAGTCTGTTCTTTAATTCTTTCTTCAATCTGGTTCACTAGTTTGTGAGCCATTCTACATGCCTGTTGTATGGAGGCGGGCTCGTGTGAACTTATATCTTCTTGGATTCTTTCCGGTAATCCTTTCACAAACGCGTCGATCTTCTCTTCCTCATCTTCGAATGCTCCCAGACACAATAGGCACAATTCTGTGAATCGTCTTTCGTACGTGGTAATATCAAATCCTTGGGTTCGTAACCCTCTAAGTTCTGTCTTGAGCTTATTGACCTCGGTTCTGGGACGGTACTTCTCGTTCATCAAGTGCTTGAATGCTGACCACGGTAGTGCGTACGCATCATCTTGTCCCACTTGCTCTAGATAGGTATTCCACCATGTTAACGCAGAACCTGTGAAGGTATGCGTAGCGTACTTCACTTTGTCCTCTTCAGTACACTTACTTATGGCAAACACCGATTCAACCTTCTCGGTCCACCGTTTCAAACCGATCGGTCCTTCGGTTCCATCAAATTCCAAAGGTTTGCAGGCAGTGAATTCTTTGTAGGTGCATCCTACACGATTTTCTGTACTGCTAGATCCAAGGTTATTGTTGGTATGTAGCGCAGCCTGTACTGCGGCTATGTTTGAAGCTAGAAAAGTACGAAATTCCTCTTCATTCATATTCACGGTGTGTCGAGTAGTCGGTGCCATTTCCTTCAAAATAGTTAAATGGAACAAGTTAATCATACAGAATATTAAGAGTAGTTAATAGTATTTCGTAGCATAATATGAACTCATTTATAAAAGCTTTTTCTTCATATTAGCGTTTTATAAGTTTAAATTCGGGTAGTACCTACCCGTTAAGTTCATACTTAGTAGCTAATATACAATTCAACTACTACAATTCTATATGAAAAACTGATTATAATAATATTTCGCGTTCAAACTTTTATACAATATTTTACAAACTTACAATACCGCTTATTTTACATAAAGCATGAAATATAGCACACAATAACTTTGATACAAGATAGTTGTGAAGACAATTCTAGCTAGTACACAAGTCGTTCAGCAAAGGCAATAAAGACACGTAATTCATACGTCCAGAAACAAGTCATGCATTCTGGTTTTACTAGGACTACTTCCCATCCTTGGTCTTGTGCAACATAACCGTTATGGCCGTTGATAAGACAGCGTGTTGTAACGTCATCAAAGGGACGAGGGTTACGTAATGTCCAACAGTCCCGTAATAATCTAAAAACCTCATTTCTTACCCCAATTACCGACTCCGTCACTTGTGGAAATGTTTTGTTTAATAGTTGTAGCCCGATGTTCTTGTTCTCAATTTGGTGAGAAGCGAACATTACTAATCCGTAAGCATAACATGCTTCTTTATGTTGCATGTTAGCCGCTTTTTCTAAATCACGAAGTCCAATATTCGGATATATTGAGTCAAAATAATTTCTTAACCCGTTGCGTAAAATAGCATTTGGGTTCCCCGCAATATATGCGTCAAAGTAAACACATCGTAACTTATGGGTTTCCCAATGTGATATCCCCCATCTTTCAAACGAAAGTCTCTTATAAACCAAGACATTCTTGGAACGTTCTTCGAATGTCTTACAAACTGATCTCGCCTTAAATAGTTGTGCCGAAGAATTCTGGCCGACTCTAGACAAGATTTCATCAATCATGTCTCCGGGTAGGTCTCTTAAAATATTGGGTTGTCTATCCATTTTGTGTTTTTAAACTGTAAAATAGACAAGAGTTAGATTCATAAAAAAAATACTTATTAATACAAGCAATTTTTACATATATCATAAAGCATAAGAACACTATATTCCATATATTACACCACACGAATACAACTATCTTATTCCGACTCGCTCGTTTCTTCTTCTTCGGTTTTGGTTCGTTTTGCCAAGTTTCTAGGGATATATGATGTTCCCCTAATACGAGCCGTCGTTGTCCACATTGGTTTAGAAAAACCTGGTGGTTTAGAGGTTCCCGGGTCATTGTTACAACTTAAGGACTTCGGGGGTTGACGATACATATAAAGTTCATCGGGGTTGGAATTAGATTTCTCTATTTTTATGCCCTTTCCCTTATTATTTTCTTTTGCCTTTTTAAATTCAGTTGGGGTAATTTCTATAACATCATCGGAATTCTCGTCGGAATCCGATTCATCGGAGAATTGGTAATCCTCCCAATATTTTGCTTCCTTGGCGGAAACACCATTGACCATAATTAACTTTGGTCGGTTGGTTGAGGATTTTCTTTTACTTAACCGTTTTATTATTTCCCCCACCGGTTCTATTTCTTCATCCGGTTCCGATTCTTCTTCCGGTTCCGATTCTTCTTCCGGTTCCGACTCTTCTTCCGGTTCCTCTTCGGGAACTTGTGAATCAGTCCACATATCATTCCAATTTACATTTGACTCTTCATTATTATTAGGTGAGTCAATGGGACTTGTTCTAGAGGTAGACATCTATCACATAATATCAAACACGTTAAGAGATTAATATATCACATAATATTCATATGTTAAAAATATATAGTTTCCAACAAAAATGTTAAGCAATCATTTTTAAAGAAAACACGGTCGAAGTCCAGACTCACTAATGCATCCTAACAAACTCGATAAGACACACTAATGCAAATTTTCTGGTTCTCTAAGACCAACGCTCGGATACCAACTGAAATGTCCCGTTCTTATTGATTAAAAACGTTCCATATTAATTGATTTCGTTGCGAGGTTTTGACCTCTATATGAGACGTTTTTCAAAGACTGCATTCATTTTTAAACAAACCATAACCTTTATTTCATCAATAAAGGTTTAAAAAGCTTTACGTAGATTATCAAATAATGATAATCTAAAATATCCTGTTTACACACGACCATTACATAATGGTTTACAATACAAATATGTTACAACAAAATAAGTTTCTTGAATGCAGTTTTTACACGATATCATACAAGCATGGACTCCAAATCTTGTCCTTATTTAAGTATGTGACAGCGGAAGCTCTTAATAATCACCTGAGAATAAACATGCTTAAAACGTCAACAAAAATGTTGGTGAGTTATAGGTTTAACCTATATATATCAAATCGTAACAATAGACCACAAGATTTCATATTTCAATACACATCCCATACATAGAGATAAAAATCATTCATATGGTGAACACCTGGTAACCGACAATAACAAGATGCATATATAAGAATATCCCCATCATTCCGGGACACCCTTCGGATATGATATAAATTTCGAAGTACTAAAGCATCCGGTACTTTGGATGGGGTTTGTTAGGCCCAATAGATCTATCTTTAGGATTCGCGTCAATTAGGGTGTCTGTTCCCTAATTCTTAGATTACCAGACTTAATAAAAAGGGGCATATTCGATTTCGATAATTCAACCATAGAATGTAGTTTCACGTACTTGTGTCTATTTTGTAAATCATTTATAAAACCTGCATGTATTCTCATCCCAAAAATATTAGATTTTAAAAGTGGGACTATAACTCACTTTCACAGATTTTTACTTCGTCGGGAAGTAAGATTGGCCACTTGTTGATTCACGAACCTATAACAATATATACATATATATCAAAGTATGTTCAAAATATATTTACAACACTTTTAATATATTTTGATGTTTTAAGTTTATTAAGTCAGCTGTCCTCGTTAGTAACCTACAACTAGTTGTCCACAGTTAGATGTACAGAAATAAATCGATAAATATTATCTTGAATCAATCCACGACCCAGTGTATACGTATCTCAGTATTGATCACAACTCAAACTATATATATTTTGGAATCAACCTCAACCCTGTATAGCTAACTCCAACATTCACATATAGAGTGTCTATGGTTGTTCCGAAATATATATAGATGTGTCGACATGATAGGTCGAAACATTGTATACGTGTCTATGGTATCTCAAGATTACATAATATATAATACAAGTTGATTAAGTTATGGTTGGAATAGATTTGTTACCAATTTTCACGTAGCTAAAATGAGAAAAATTATCCAATCTTGTTTTACCCATAACTTCTTCATTTTAAATCCGTTTTGAGTGAATCAAATTGCTATGGTTTCATATTGAACTCTATTTTATGAATCTAAACCAAAAAAGTATAGGTTTCTAGTCGGAAAAATAAGTTACAAGTCGTTTTTGTAAAGGTAGTCATTTCAGTCGAAAGAACGACGTCTAGATGACCATTTTAGAAAACATACTTTCACTTTGAGTTTAACCATAATTTTTGGATATAGTTTCATGTTCATAATAAAAATCATTTTCTCAGAATAACAACTTTTAAATCAAAGTTTATCATAGTTTTTAATTAACTAACCCAAAACAGCCCGCGGTGTTACTACGACGGCGTAAATCCGGTTTTACGGTGTTTTTCGTGTTTCCAGGTTTTAAATCATTAAGTTAGCATATCATATAGATATAGAACATGTGTTTAGTTGATTTTAAAAGTCAAGTTAGAAGGATTAACTTTTGTTTGCGAACAAGTTTAGAATTAACTAAACTATGTTCTAGTGATTACAAGTTTAAACCTTCGAATAAGATAGCTTTATATGTATGAATCGAATGATGTTATGAACATCATTACTACCTTAAGTTCCTTGGATGAACCTACTGGAAAAGAGAAAAATGGATCTAGCTTCAATGGATCCTTGGATGGCTCAAAGTTCTTGAAGCAAAATCATGACACGAAAACAAGTTCAAGTAAGATCATCACTTGAAATAAGATTGTTATAGTTATAGAAATTGAACCAAAGTTTGAATATGATTATTACCTTGTATTAGAATGATAACCTACTGTAAGAAACAAAGATTTCTTGAGGTTGGATGATCACCTTACAAGATTGGAAGTGAGCTAGCAAACTTGAAAGTATTCTTGATTTTATGAAACTAGAACTTTTGGAATTTATGAAGAACACTTAGAACTTGAAGATAGAACTTGAGAGAGTTCAATTAGATGAAGGAAATTGAAGAATGAAAGTGTTTGTAGGTGTTTTTGGTCGTTGGTGTATGGATTAGATATAAAGGATATGTAATTTTGTTTTCATGTAAATAAGTCATGAATGATTACTCATATTTTTGTAATCTTATGAGATATTTCATGCTAGTTGCCAAATGATGGTTCCCACATGTGTTAGGTGACTCACATGGGCTGCTAAGAGCTGATCATTGGAGTGTATATACCAATAGTACATACATCTAAAAGCTGTGTATTGTACGAGTACGAATACGGGTGCATACGAGTAGAATTGTTGATGAAACTGAACGAGAATGTAATTGTAAGCATTTTTGTTAAGTAGAAGTATTTTGATAAGTGTATTGAAGTCTTTCAAAAGTGTATAAATACATATTAAAACACTACATGTATATACATTTTAACTGAGTCGTTAAGTCATCGTTAGTCGTTACATGTAAGTGTTGTTTTGAAACCTTTAGGTTAACGATCTTGTTAAATGTTGTTAACCCAATGTTTATAATATCAAAAGAGATTTTAAATTATTATATTATCATGATATTATGATGTACGAATATCTCTTAATATGATATATATACATTAAATGTCGTTACAACGATAAACGTTACATATATGTCTCGTTTCAAAATCATTAATTTTGTAGTCTTGTTTTTACATATGTAGTTCATTGTTAATATAATTAATGATATGTTTACTTATCATAATATCATGTTAACTATATATATAACCATATATATGTCATCATATAGTTTTTTTTTACAAGTTTTAACGTTCGTGAATCACCGGTCAACTTGGGTGGTCAATTGTCTATATGAAACCTATTTCAATTAATCAAGTCTTAACAAGTTTGATTGCTTAACATGTTGGAAACATTTAATAATGTAAACATCAATCTCAATTAATATATATAAACATGGAAAAGTTCGGGTCACTACAGTTTGGATCTTCCAACTCAATTGAGCTCAGTTCATCCTACTTTTCATGTATCGAATTTGAAGAAGTGTCTTGCTGAACCGGAACATGTCATACCATTGGAGGAACTTACAATTGATGACAAACTCTACTTCGTGGAAGAGCCTGTCGAAATTATGGACTGTGAGGTCAAAACTTTGAAACACAACAAGATTCCAATCGTCCGAGTACGATGGAATGCCAAATGAGGAACTGAGTTTACCTGGGAACGAGAGGATCAAATGATGCAGAAGTATCCTCACCTTTTCCCAATTCCTCCATCTACCTCAGCTTAAAATTTCGGGACGAAATTTTCTTTAACAGGTGGGTAATGTAACGACCCTGGATTTTCCAACTTTTATTATTAATAATTTATTATTAATACTTGCGTTTTAATAAATGTATTTTTATACATTTACTTGTTGCCGTATTTGACTTTACATGGCCCAACTTGTCTTTGTGACACACGTACTTTTCACGAATAATATTTCGAATATTATTTACATACATGATTAATTATTATTAATTATTTTTAATTAACTAATGCAAGTAGTTAATTACTTGGGCTTTGTTTATTTATTGGTTACATACTTACACATGGGCTTTTTTTAATAGATTTGGACTTGGAAGCCCACCCTACTTCTCTTAATGGACTACTAGTAAGCCCACTATTAAGCTAATGACTCATTAAGGTTAAGAACTAGGATTAATTAAGTACGAGGGGGCTTTTCACAAGCATGCTAGCACCAAGCTCTCATGCAATTTAACTTTAATACCATTTTGAGCTTACACCATTCTCCAACACATGAAAGTGAGTCTTGACCTTCCCCTTTGGGAGCTTGGCCGTCGGCCTAGGTGAATGGGAGGGAGAGTTCAAACTTTTTTTTTGGTTACTTATTTGCAAGTATTATCTCACATTTACACACACATACTTACACATTTCTTTTACTCTCATTTTTCTCTCAAAACTTGTAAGTAACAATTTCTTTTCTTCTTTCTTTTTCTTCCTAAAACCGCCACTAGTATCATCATTCTCACTTGTTTAGTTACTTGTTGTTGTTTGTTGTTGTTAAAGATCAAGTTATATAACTTGTATCTTCATGTAATCTTGGTTACTTCCATCTTTTGTTTGATGAAGAACCAAGAACAAGAATCTAAACTTGGTAGTTTATGGTTCTACACTTAAATGTTATAAGATTTAAAGTTCATAAACTTTATAATCATACTTGTGTTCATATTTTGTAGACTTAAATTCTTAAGATTGAAGCTTGACTTGAATCTTCTTAAGTATGAAACAAACATGATAATAATACTTGTAACTTTAGTTTATTTCTTTCTTTTGTAAGTACTTTAAAGTTGTGATTTTGTTAATTTGGTCAAGTATTACTAGTTAAACTTGATCTCATATTTCTTGAAACTAAAGTTAACTTTATAAGTTCAAGAACATGGAAGTATAACTTTCTAGTTATAACTTCATACACTTATGTTGGATCTAAGTTTTTATAGCTTATGGTCTTCTAATTTTGTTGTAAATAAGAGCTTATAAGCTTACATACATTTTACAAGATAAAAATCTAAGTTTTATAACTTATGGTTTTATTAAAGTGAAGATCCAAGTTCTATAACTTAGGATCTAACTTAAGAACACTAGATCTAGACTTTCTAGTCTAGGATCTTTAAGATCTAACTAAGATCTAACGTCTACAACTTAAGACCTTGTTTATTTAGTTTACTTTCAAGTTTATATCTTAATATTACTATTAGAACTCATGTATGTGTCGGATCTAAGATCTTGATGTAACTTTGGTTCATCAACCTTCATACAACTCTTAAGTGAGTTGTGCTACATATCTTAGACTTACACTAGTGTTATGATGGTCAAAACTTGGTAAAGATGATGCAAACACATCAACGAGTTGTACACTTGAAGCTATGGGCATCAAGGATGAGAACCGTGATGAGCACCAAGCACCAAGAACCCACCGGAATACCTTTCTTACTGTTTTTTGGAACTGATCAATAATATAGGCTACTGAAAAAGTTGATTTCCAGCTATTTCGGTACGAGTAGATGATTTTCCATTTAGACCTCGTCTTAATCCGAGTTACGGTTTAGGATTTATGGCCATCTGAAAGTCACTACACCCTTTTAACGTTGTGCTAAAATTTCTGACCTACTCGCACTTAAACCGTCGTCACAGTCAAACGAAGATGAGTTTGGTTCTGGAAATTGGTCAGCCTCTAGAGGACTCATATACGGAGCCATGGCCACTGGTCTCACCTCATTTCAGTTTGTATACAGGTCGTGACGACTAAATGAAATCAGCCTTTATTTCAAACTCTATTCTTGATTGAAACTTACTTTACACTTTTTGATTAATGATGAATGATGATGATACTTAAGACCTAATTTACATACTTTTAAACCTTTGGGAACGATTTACTAACTTAGTAACTTTTGACTTAGGTTGAGGACCTTCCGGACCAACCACTTGCTTACTATTCCCGCGTATCGACTTTTACTACTTTCCACTGTGAGTTATAGTATCCCTTTTTACTTTAACTATTTTGGGACTGAGAATACATGCGCATTTTACGTTTTACATACTAGGCACGAGTAATTAAACTTTATATATGTGTGGGTGATACAACGGCATAAACTTTTCCCTTAGCTCGGTAACGTTTAGTCATTGGTCTTTGAACCGGTGAACGCGAATCTTAGATATGGATCCATAGGGTTTGACATCCCCACTCGGGCTAGTAGTGCTAGTATTTAACGGGTGTTTAATACTTCATAAACTTACGCACTCACCAAGTGTACTTTTAACGGCCCACGGTTATACATATACTTTTCATACTGTTTTGAAACATGGAAATCTCGTGGCCTACCTTACATTACTGTTACATTTAAACTATAGCTCACCAACCTTTGTGTTGACATTTTTAAGCATGTTTTTCTCAGGTGCTTATGGTTTGATTGCTTCCGCTGTAGTTGTCATGCTTTGTAGACTCCCGCTGTGCTTATTAGAGATGTCTTCGCATGAAACGTTTATTTGCATTCAAACTTTATTACTTTTGAACAATGTATTCGTAACGACCATTGGGTCACGTACTGTTATTAATTGCTTCTATTCATAGAAGCATGCTTTCGTTGTATAACTTTTAATATCGGTTAAGACGTCACTCCGTTTTATGAATGCAAACTTATTTTAAAACAGCATATGGTGTTTGACCTTGTAATGATCCTGTTGTTGATGATCCGTACATGTAAATTTTGTACGGGGCATCACAGAATGTGTAATAGTTGTTTGGATAGGAAAAAGCGAGATTCCGATGATAAGATTCTGTTAAAAAGTTGGATTGGGAGGTGTTTTTGGATTAAAAGAATTCAAACATAAACATGTTTTTGGAATAGAATCGAGGTTTGATAAGATCAAACACCCACTCTGATACCAATTGTTAGTTCCTAAAACATGAATGTGTATGAATATTGATGAACATGATAGGAATGCTGAGAGTGTTAGTCAACATGTCAACCCTTCCATTGATATCATGTGGCTACAATGTGGCTAGCACTTGACAAAGGGAGCATTGGGGTCTTATATATAGCCACATATATAAGACCCACATTACATGGCTAGAAAACATAATCTGGCTCATTTTAGGTGTCAACAAAAACTTCTAATGAAATTTGTGACAAACTAGAAGATGATTTGTGTGATTATACAATCAAATATTCCTCCACATTTTTACCTTAGGCAAATGGCCCGAAAAGGTAACCTAAGTTAACAAATTTGACAATAAAAGTAATCCCCAATTTGCTTAAGCCTGAAAAAGGATTTCGATTTTTAATTTTGCCCGAAAAGGTAACATTGTCAAATTCATTAACGTTCGTTAGTCCAAAATATACTATTGGTGCCTGAAGTTTGTTAAAAAATTGCACCAAAAGTCTTCTTTATCATCTTCATTAACTCCTTCATATTTTCATCTTCATCACTTAAAAAACTAAAAACTGTAAATTTTAAAATTCTTAATTTATGAATACAATTATCAAATCAACAACCAAACATAAAAAAACACATCCAGTACTATTATTTTCTTCATCCCTAAATTTTTTCTAAAGCCAAATTCAAATCTAATTTCCAGCGAATAATTTTAAATCATATATAAGAAACGTGAAACGACCCAAACCATTATTATACCGACCCGGAAAAGTTTTTTCGTTTGTTTAGCACATTAATATCGATAACAACGACACCATAGTTATGTTCACAAAACATTTCCGATGCTTAACAAGTTTAAACAACTATAATTTATACATTACATAAGTTTAGATGTCAAAATGGGCATAACAATCCACGACCCGTTTAACACAATCAAAGATACTTTCGACCCAAAGCGTTTAACTCCAACATAAGACCAAGCATGGTGATTGTGAATACACTACCTAATCCTAAATCAAATCCAAAAGAAAAGTCTTCTAAAGCAACCCACAATAATCCACTAATCCCCGCGCTTACCCTTGCCACCTCTTTCACGCGAATCTATAAAAATATAAACAATGAGAGAGTAAGCTATAAAGCTTAGTGAGGATAAACATACTATATACATACATATGCATAAAATGAATACATATCACCAACACAAGTAATAAACACATACCACATCCTTGTATAACTAAGTAAAGCTATACATAACGTACAACCATGCCAAATACGCAAGATTAGCTACAACACAATAATATATATCTATACATATACGTCTACCCAAAATCCCAAGGTTAACCCCTTAACCTAAAACTCATGAAGGTTGGCCGAAACCACACGCGCCTAGTGAATCCGAAACCACACGCGATTCACCACCTTCACCTCAACGTCGATAGGGTTGGCCGAAACTACACGGGCCCAGTGAATCCGAAAACCACACGAGATTCACTACCCTAAGTCATAACAACAATGGGAATGTCCGAAACCACACGCAACATCATGAATCCGAAACCACACGCGATTCACCAGTGAAGCCGAACTACACGAGAATCACTACCCAAATCACCTCAACAACATCAACGGGGTTGACCTACTTTTCAATGTGAATTCGAAATGCACAAGATTCACTACCCCAAGGGTGGTAACCCAAAACGCACAAACGTGCCACATGGACCCTAAACTCACGGGGTCCATCATCCCACACACATGTAAAGTGAACTCGAACGCCCAAGGATCACTTTACCCCACCCGCACCCTTCCTATGCATACATACGCATATAATATATTTACACTCACCTTAGCGCCTTGATGAATGCAAAGCCAAATCTGCAAACCGCCATTGGAATGTACCAATTTCATTTATCTCATAACAAACAACATAATTAGGGTGGATTACAAAGTAACCCAAATTGACACTTAGTGCAATTTTGACCCAATTGCACTTCCAAGCACAACCAATGCCCAAACTAACCAATAATCACTTAACACTAGTGAAAATGGTCCTATAACGCCAAATAAACCAAAACACAAGTATTAAATACTTGTCTTCCCCAATTTAACCCATAAACCCTAGTTTTGACCCATTTCAAAATTAATCTTCCAAACACACTCTTATGAGTTCAAACATCAATACCATCACTAGTTTACACATTTACTAACGATTATCACTAACATCTAGACCTAAACAAGGTCAATTAGTCTTCCAACCCAAAACTTACCAATAATGAGTCTAAAACCCACTTACTAGCAACAATAAACTCACTTCATGAGCATCAATGGGTTTCTCATTAAATCAAGTTCAAAACCTAACTTTGAATATCAAACTAGCGAATGAAATTCGGGGTTAGAACTTACCACCACTACCAAAATGTTGTTAGGAACGAGATGAACAACTTTAACACTTGAACCTTCACCCGATTTACTCTTCTTCTTCCTTGATTTGAGCTTTCTCACTCTAAAAATCACCCACTCTCTCTTGGATAAGATGGAAGTGTTTTGTGTGGATGAAAATGAGGCTTGAAAGAGCCTTGGATCAGTTTTGATGATCCCAAACTGACACCCAAGTGAAAAGACTAAAACACCCTCAATTTACCCCTTAAAATAAGGTTAAATTCGTCCCTGATTGACGGATTTCGCGACCTCAATGGTCGACATTGCGACTGCGATTCGCTCTAAAAGAAGTTGTTTTGCTAGTTCAGATCTTGCACCCGCGATACATGATGTCGTGACCGCAATTGGCCAAAGCCCCATAATGTGTTGTTCGAAAACCGCTTTTCGCGACCGCAATTAGCTGGATCGCAACCGCGATCCGTTCCACGGGCTTTTCTATAATTTTAGTAGTTGAAGGACTGAAGTTGTCAGATACTGATTCTGATGTAAATTCTGGAAATGCATAAGTATCGGGTAGACTTTTAGTGATAGTTTCTGATGCATACATATACTGACACTTTCCGATGCATAAAATTCAGGGTGTTACAAAATGTTAATCTAGCCTACAAATCAACAACGATAATAACTAATAATATTTAATAAAAAAGTATTGATGCGGGCACCTGTAAATCGTAAACCACGTTCAAATCATAACCCAGCTGTAACAAATTGTTAAGTTTACAAAAAGAATTCAACTCTTGTTTATTAAAAAAAAAAATATACATTCAACAAATCAACATCTACAAATTCAACTACAAACCCATAGCAAGCAACTTCGATTACAACAAAACCCTAGTGGCGGAGGTGGTGGTTTTGTCGAACCAAGTGGCAGAGGATGTTTTCGACGAAACTAATGGCGGAGACGTGGTTTCCATTTAAAATCCCATCTCTAATCTGGTTCGATTACAACAAAACCCCAATGGCAGTGGTGGAGTTTTTCGGCGTTATGTGGCGGTTGTGGTGGTGGTGGGAATGAAGATGTTAATGAAGATGATAAAAAGGACTTTGGTGCAATTGTTTAAAAAAACTTCAGGGACCTACTGTGTATTTTTTACTAACAATCTATCGTTAATAACTTTAAAAATTTTACCCTCAATTTTAAAAAATTTTAATTCCTAGTCCTTATCTTAAGTAAATTGGGAGTTACCATTATTTTCGAATTGGGTAACTTATGTCACCTTTTCGGATCATTTGCCCTTTTACCTTTTTGGAATTATAGTAGACCACTCAAAATATTTCTTTTTTATAGACGGCTCATATTTTGAAATGATTTTATAGTTCATTTAAATTTGTATGGTGTTTCAAATATATGAAATCATGTCAAAAACACATTAATGTTATAAATTTGTTGTTTATAACAACATTGAGTATTCTAATTTAACTACAACTTTCTTGATTATTGGGTGTATAGATTAAAAGGATAGAAAGAATATAAACACTTCATATAAGTATATAGAAAAATGGTGCATTTTACAATGCTAATACATGAGTTATTTATACTACAAAATTGGCATCCATTTTATGACTTCTTGTACATGTATATATTATTATAAAGTCATTCATTTATGACTACTTGTACATGTATATATTATTATAATGTCATCCATTTATGACTTTTTGTACATATACATATATATACATATATGTATATATTATTATAACACTCCCCCTTAGATGTCAATTTTTGTTTCATTGGAGATCAACTACAAGTTACTGCCTCGTTAAAAACCTTGGCCAAAGAAAAACCCAGTGGGATAAAAACTTTAGCTAAGGAAAAAATAGTGCAGCATATAGTTGACTCCCCCTTCAAGTAGACATTGCTGAGCTGTTACATCTTTTGAACTTGCCTCATGCCAATATTGTGAACATGCGTTCTGAAAATAGCAGCTGAAAGTGATTTGGTGAAAAGATCGGCAGAGTTTTTGATGGATTGAACATATCTCGTTTCAATCTGGTTGTCCTTAATGAGGTCTTGAGTGTATGAGAAGAATCTAGGAGGTATGTGTTTTGTTCGGTCACTTTTGATATACCCTTCTTTCATTTGTGCTATGCAAGCTGCATTATCTTCATAGATAGTTGTTGGACTTTTATCGCGTTCTAGTCCACAAGAATAAGTAATGAGTTGTGTCATTGATCTCAACCAAAAACATTCTCGAGTAGCTTCATGTAATGCAATCACTTCGGCATGATTTGATGATGTAGCAACAAGTGTTTGTTTTTGAGAATGCCATGATATTGCAGTACCTCCATTTAGGAATACATATCCAGTTTGAGATTTAGCTTTATGTGAATCAGATAAATAACCTGCATCTGCATAACCAACTAAATCTTGTTTTGATTCGTTAGAATAAAATAATCATAAATCAGTGGTTCCTCGAAGGTATCAAAATATGTGTTTGATCCCATTCCAGTGTCTTTTGGTAGGAGCTGAGCTTAACCTTGCTAACAAATTAACTACAAAAGAAATGTCAGGTCTTGTACAATTTGTAAGATACATAAGAGCTCCAATTGCACTAAGATATGGTAATTATGGTCCCAAAATATCTTCATGATCTTCACATTGATGAAATGGATCAGTGTCAACATTAAGTGATCTAACAACCATAGGAGTACTTAATGGTTTTGCCTTTTCCATATTGAAATGTTTTATAATCTTTTCAATATATGTTGTTTGATGCACAAGTAAACCATTAGGCATATACTCAATTTGTAAACCAAGGCAATACTTGGTTTTTCCGAGATCTTTCATTTCATTATTTTTTTTTTTTTTAGAAGTTGAATGGCTTCATGGATCTCTTTATTTGTACCTATGATGTTAAGATCATCAACATAAACAGTTATGATCACATATCCGGATGCTGTTTTCTTAATGAAAACACAAGGGCAAGTAAGGTTATTTGTATACCCTTTGCTTATGAAGTAATCATTTAATCGATTATACCACATACGACCCGATTGTTTCAACCCATATAAAGACCTTTGTAATTTGATTGAGTATATGTCTTTAGGTTTTGCTTTGGATGCTTCTGATACCTTAAATCTTTCAGGTATCTTCATATATATATATATATATATATATATATATATATATATATATATATATATATATATATATATATATATATATATATATATATATATATATATATATATATATATCACTATCAAGTGATCCATATAGATAAGCAGTCACAACATCCATGAGATGCATTTCTAAATTTTTAGAAATTGACAGGCTGATTAAGTATCTAAAAGTAATTGCATCCATAACAGGGGAATAAGTTTCATCATAATCAATTCCCGGTCTATGAGAAAAACCTTGAGCTACAAGCCTAGCTTTATACCTTGTAAATTCATTGTTCTCATTTCTTTTTCACACAAAAATCCATCTATATCCCACAGGTTTCACATCTTTAGGTGTGAGAACGATAGATCCGAAAACTTTTCTTTTATTAAGCGATTCAAATTCAGCTCGTATTGCTCTTTTCCAATGATCCCAATCATGTCTATTTTGACATTCAACCATAGATGTTGGTTCTGGATCATCATCATTATTCATGATGTCATATGCAACATTAAATGAAAATTTCTCATCAAGATTTTTCATTTTATTTCGGTTCCATAATATTTTTGAATGTGCATAATTGATGGCAATTTCTGTATTAACATCATCAATCTCCTCTGCAGAAGGAGTATTGATTTGTGGTTCTTCTTGAACACTTTCTTTTACCTCATTATCAGCTGATTTTATTTTCGAGGATTTTTATCTTTGGAACCAATTGGTCTTCCACGTTTCTGGCATGGCAAAGACTCATGAGTGACATTATTGCCAGCTTTTAGAATTTCAATTCTAGCTGAAGCATTTACTGCTAGTATATATGAAATAGTCACTCCTTTTTGTATCTGTAAATACATCAGGTAATTTATTTGCAAGTTCTTGCATATGTATTATTTTTGAACTTTCTTTTCGCATTCTTTTGTGCGATGATCAAGATACATTAATTTATGTTCACATCATGAAACATCTTTTTTCTTTATTTTTCATTTCTCTCCCTAATATAGGAAATAATTTTTCATTATAATGACAATCAGCAAAATGTGCTGTAAAAACATCACCTGTCATGAATTCAATATATCTTATGATTGAAGATGTTTCATATCCAACATATATTTCCATCCTTCTTTGAGGAATCATTTGTTGTGGTGGTGCAATTAAAAATACACTGCACAACCAAATGTTCTAAGATGGAAAATATTTGGCTCTCGATCAAAATTAAGTTGGTAATGGAGAATATTTATGACTTGCACTTGGTTTAATGCGAATTAATATCACATCATGTAAATTTACATGTCCCCATATAAATATTGAGAGTTTTATACTCATTGCCAATTGTCTAGTTATTAGCTGAAAGCAATTAAGTTGGTAATGGAGAATATTTATGACTTGCACTTGGTTTAATGCGAATTAATGTCACATCATGTAAATTTACATGTCCCCATATAAATATTGAGAGTTTTATACTCATTTCCAATTGTCTAGTTATTAGCTGAAAGCGTTTATCTATTGATTCAGCTAAACCAATTTTTTGAATGCACATAAGCAATAGGGTGTTCAATAACAATCCCTATAGAAATATAATAATCATTAAATGCTTGAGATGTTAACTTATCAGCATTATCAATTTGCATTCTTGTAATGGTGTAATCAGAAAAATGTGCTCTTAATAATTTGTGCAAGAAACTATGCAAATGCCATTTTACGGCTTAATAATAGACAAATATGAGACCATTTATCAAATGCGTCTATCAGAACATGAAATGTCTAAATGGTCCACATGGTGGATGAATTTATTCACAAATCTCATCTTGAATTCTTTGAAGAAACATTTGTGATTCCTTTCCACAATATACTTTTTATTAATCACCATATGTGCTTTTCATTAATCACCATATGTACTTTTTCATTAATCACCATATGCGCTTTTCATCATATATCCTTTTCACCATATGCTCTTTTAATCATATGCGCTGCGCTTTTCACCATATGTGCTTTTCATCATATTCGCTTTTCATCATATGCGCCGCGCTTTTTATCATATGCGCTTTTAATCATATGCACTGCGCTTTTCATCATATGCGCTTTTAATCATATGCGCTTTTCATCATATGCGCTTTTAATCATATGCGCTTTTAATCATATACGCTGCGCTTTTCATCATATGCGCTTTTCATCATATGTGCTTTTCATTAGTCACCATATGTGCTTCTGGTACATTTATATATGTATAATGTAAACCAGGACTAAGCCTTGGTAGTTTTTTCAACCACATGATTCTTGTCGGTGATGCATAGATATTTCTCTTTTTCTATTATCATTACTGATAATCATATCCATTATGATATATATCAGAGAAACTTAACAAATTTCTCTTTGATTTGGGAGAAAAACAAGGCATTGTTTATCAGAAAATTCGTACCATTTGGTAATATGAATTTTTGCCTTTTCCGTTCCTTATATCAAGTTTGCAAGACCCGATATAGTATTTATAATTCCTTTATTTGATTTAAATCAATGAAATATTTCTTAGATTTGATCATAGTGTGTATGTTACCACTATCTGCAATATATAGGTCTTTACCACTTAATTGATGTTGTATTTCAGCAGAATTCATACTAAAACTTCAAATAAGATAAGCAAATAATGAGTTATATTTCAACAAGATAATCAAATTATATTACCTGCAAACAAGTTACAATCTGAAGTACATAAAAGATAACACTTAATAAACATATGCGTTATGGTCTAAAACCATTTATTTATGAGTGATACATAACAAGCTAGGCATCTTAGAAAATTCAAACTATTCAAGTCTCAAGGTAGATCAGGGTTTATTTAATCAAGATTTTTCAACAGATTCACTCTCGTTTTCTTTTATTTTGGGACTTATTTGTAGAGATAAACAAGATGTTCATGTATTTAAGAAATACTAGACTGATGATCCACGTTACCAGATCATTAATAAGAATCTCCGGGATTCTTATAAGAGCGTCTACTAACATCTTCAATTTTATTCTTTCATGGATCACCGTTATTTCTTGATAATTAATATCGTATCTATATTTGAGTATTTTCCATAATACATTTGGATCTTCGATCATATAATATGTAGATTCTAAGGACTCGTCAATATGTTTGCTAAGAAAATACTTGTTATTGCTTTCTCTTGTTCGGAACAATTGTTATTTTCATTCAGGGTTTCTAAAATACTGATTGATTCGAGATGTTTTTCTACATTCATAACCCAAGTTAAGTAGTTGTTCTCACTTGATTCTAAAGGAGCAAATTTAAGTCTTTTTCAAATTCGACAATTTCTATTATCAAAAAGATGAACAACATAAATCATAATCATAATCAACTTCTATTCATAGACAAATAATAAAATGAAATTAGAATCATTTTAAATTCATAAGTAGCAAACAACAGAATAATGGCATGATTACAAATGATAAAACCACAAGAGCAGGATAGAATATAGGTTCACCCGGTGGTATATTAGCAACAATGATGATAGTTAGTATGACCAATACAATAGGAAAAATCATCCTTGTGTGAATCATCTTTACAAAATAACTTTTTGAGAGTGGTAATCTGAGAAAATGAAGATTGATTTGTGAAAATGTGAAAACGAAGATGTTTATTTTATATTTGAAAAATATAGTCGTTGTAACGTCGTCAGTCGACGTTAACAACCGTTATGTATATATGACCGTTGTAACGTCGTTAGTTGACGTTAACGACAGTTATGTACTCGTTGTATTAATAATAATTTTAATAAAAGAATTTTATTAGTACAAATACGATTACTATAAATACATTTAGTATAAATACGTTTAGTATAAATACGAAGATTAAGAGAATAAACATATTATGCATAAATAATAAATTTTAAGAATAAACATTAGTATGCATGAAATAAATAATGATTAATTGCATAAGTAATCATAAATGTTAGATAACATAAATATAAATGTTAGTGAAGTTAATAAGAGTTAGATTACAGAAATATAATTCATGCGGTATAACTGACCATATATAACTTAAATAACATAAATATAAATGTTAGTGAAGTTAATAAAAGTTAGATTACATAAATATAATTCAGGCGGTATAACCGACCATATATAACTTAAATAACATAAATATAAATGTTAGTGAAGTTAATAAAAGTTAGATTACAGAAATATAATTCAGGCGGTATAACTGACTATATATAACTTAAATAACATAAATATAAATGTTAGTGAAGTTAATAAAAGTTAAATTACAGAAATATAATTCAGGCGGTATAACCGACCATATATAACTTAAATAACATAAATATAAATGTTAGTGAAATTAATAAAAGTTAGATTACATAAATATAATGTTAGTAAACATAAATGATAGTTAGGCGACAGTGTCGACCATATATAATTTAGGTGGCAGAGCCAACCATATAATAAGAACAATTCAAATGCACTAAGAACTTAATAAAAATTAGTAGTTCAAAATGTTAGTAGTCCAAAATTTGATATGTTCGAGTCTGAAAATTATTAATAATTTCATACATTGATTAGTGACTCGTGATCGTTTGAGATATCCTTTGATTACACTAAGCTCTTCGTGCTGACAACGTGTTATAAATTAGTTGTTTATAACAACATTGAGTATTCTAATTTAACTACAACTTTCTTGATTATTGGGTGTATAGATTAAAAGGATAGAAAGAATATAAACACTTCATATAAGTATATAGAAAAATGGTGCATTTTACAATGCTAATACATGAGTTATTTATACTACAAAATTGGCATCCATTTTATGACTTCTTGTACATGTATATATTATTATAATGTCATTCATTTATGACTTCTTGTACATGTATATATTATTATAATGTCATCCATTTATGACTTTTTGTACATATACATATATATATATACATATATGTATATATTATTATAACAATTAAAAAGTTGTAAAAAACAAGAATGATCCAACTATAGCCATTTATTGCGAACACTAAGGGAGGACGATCCGCCCACGAAAAACCGACCCTAAAATCCCGCCACCAAATTCCGGTGACGAATTCCGACCACTAATTTCGGCAGCCATAAAAATAGACAAGAAGATAGGGAAAAAACAAGAAGAAAATAAAGACATCGTCCTACCATCACCAAGGAGGTGGTTGACAACAGACTAAAGAAGTAAACATGTAAAATCCGGAGGTAAAAATCTAGATCCGACTAGTAAAGAGAATAGGAAAAACCACAGGGAAACTTAACTAAATGGGCCACCGACCCATCCACTCTACAACCACCACAGAAACGGTGAGGAACGACCACCACTGACACATCTAACCAAAGCCTAAGAGCCATAATTTTTAATACATAACTTATACTACATCAAGCTTGTAGATGAGTTGATCATTAAAAATCAAGGAGTAGTTATTATAAAGTACAAGAAACCAATGGATGTCCTAATGTTTTTAAAATAAAGATTGAAAAATCCTAAAAAAAACAAGATAATGTAAATGAGGTTAATGCAGAATTTAATGGTTGTTTGTGTTATTATACAAATTTTCTGATAACTTTGACGAAGTTGGTATACCGTATACGCTGAAAAAACGAATTTTAGTTGCCTACAAAATCATTTTCATATTCATTTTAATATTTCGCCTAAGATCTCTCTTCTTCAAATATTTCATGTGTATCTATTTATAGAATATAAAGATATTAACTTTTGACCAAGATTTCGAAGAACAGTTACTATTGGCTCTAAGACCCAACATTATAAGAGTAACCTACCCTCACTCGCTCACTTTCATCAGTAAGAAGCACTCGAAAGGAACAAGTCTCCATTTTTTTAGGGAGCAGATCAGAATGAACGAATCATATAAAAAATCTGTTACTTTGAGTTGCAAAGTTAGTAAATTAATTTAAGCTCTTGGTTAGTGCCCTACAAATCTGTTAGTAAATAAAAAATTTGTTACTTTTTCACTATTAGTGTTTCCGTCTAATGATCAGCTTTCTTTGCTATTTCCATTCATTTCCTATGCCTTTCCAAACTATATGTCTATTCATTTTGTTAACGTTGAGAAAATACATTCCGTTTCAAGTCAACATGTTCATGTAACTTGTTTTAAGGCCAACCCTTACCTCATTTCTCCTCTTTGGGTGTTGTGAGGCTAGCTAGACTATGTGAAGGTCAACTGATGTATAGTCCCTTTTAACTTTTTAAAGAGAGCAATTGCCTTTCAGCTTAGGCCCCAAGTCACCCTCCATAGAGGAACCTTGCGGAGGAATTCCTAGGTTTTCAGGCAACACTCACAAAAACATTTAGTAACGTGAGAGAAATGAAATCATTATATCTTTCAACATGAAGTCAATTAATTCGAACAAAAAAATATAGTTCATGTTACATGATACATAATTATTTTCGATGAATTCTTCACATCAAATCTCCCTTTCTTCTTTGCCTTCTACGGTAAGATACACACAATTAAGAGCATTGTGTTCACGGAATTCAACTTTTGATTATTCGAAACGCGTCTTCGATCTTCTTTGTATTTGCATTTACAAACTGCATACAACGAATCATTAAAGAAACTTATCAAAGTAAACCAATACATATACAAACAAAGTGACATAAGATCCGAAAACGGTTCGAAGTCGGGAAACAAAGATCATATTGCACAGTCAGTCCTCTGTAGCGTTCAATTTTGTTAAACTAAAGGTAACCAATTTGATATACTGAAAACTGCAAGTACTATTTGAAGTTTCTTTTAGATCTCATATATCATTTTTACGACATTTCCCCTGTTTTCTACTTAAAGTTTGGGCTACATACCTCAAAATTTAATTGTGTCTTTGTTGTATGGACTCTCGCGTATCCAAACTTACTTATTCTTGATGTACTCCAACTACCAGCCTGAAAGAAATCGATACAAATAAGTATAGTGATTTTCTTTGAACATATATAGCTCAATCTGTAATCACCTGAGGAGGAAAAGTGTCGAGTCTAAATCCAGCCATCCCAATAATTGCATGAACTGGTGCTGTATAATTGTTGTTGTCATATGTGTCCACTCCGTTTCCACGTTTTTTAGGCATTGCTTTACATTCGTTTCCATATACTGCACACGTTCTTTCATAGTTGTGGACATGTCCAAACAAAACCAAATCCACCTGATTTATTCACCAAACAAGAAATGAATTTTGGGAGTTGGCATTTAATATTTCTTCTAGTAAGGGACAACTAACTATTATCGTCTTATGGAAGAAGACAATTTAAAGCAGTGATACCTTGTTCTTAATTAGCAAGGGTTCAACTGTTAGCACAAATGTTGGGTCGACACCTCCACAACTAGTATACATTGGCCTGTGCCTATAATAAATAAAGACCATAACAAATTTAAGTATTTAGTTGAACTATTAGTCAATGAACAAGACATCTTAGTGATCCTTGCAAGAGGTCTCATGTTTGAATCTTGTGTTGGTAAGGGATGGGTTGGAAACATCCATGGACGGAGTAAGAAACCTGGGCCGGGTACATTAGAGTATGATGTCGAAACACTCACCCAGGTAAAAACCTTGTAACAATTTATACTTTGATTCCAAATTCTCTATGTTTAATTATACATATAGAATAATGGAGAACTATAAACATATAAAGTTGGCCCTATTATCTATGTTCAATTATAGATATATGTAATTAAACGAGTTATACAATGACCGTTTCAAACCCTTTTCCATGGTCATCTCAAGATATGCAGATATTGAAGTTTCAATATGAGACATCTTATAAGGAGATATTATGACTCCGACCACTAACCTATACATGGATGGTTTGTTTAATTATACATAATGTAATTGTATTTACCCTGTAAATATTAACCATGGCGTTCTTGATCGGTCCACTGAAGCCATGTCCTTGCTCATCCATTTGTACTATCACACGCAAGATATATACGTATACATCAATATGCATCAAATTTATATATTTCTACTGATAAGGAGAATGTGGTAAACCTGTTCTGAATTTTTAGACCAATCATGCTCAGTTGACATAACTACGAAATGCACACTTCCTTGTTCAATGGAGTACCATGGCTTATCCTTTGCAGATGTTGGCATTTGGAAATAACTTTCATAAGGCACACCGCATTCTCCTCCTGAATCTGGTGTGAAGTATACTGATCCCGAATTCACATAATCCCTATGAGTCTTTGCACATTTGTTAAGTTTACCATGATAATTGTATGTACCATAATTAAGCCTCATTATACTCTACGTATGTCTAGTTAAGATCAAATTATCAAAGTTGAAGGATTTTTATTTAAAACTTATTTGTTCTATGAAGTGTACCTTTCATGATTTCCGATTGCTGTCATGTAAGAAACTTTTGAAGCCAAGGGACTAATTAGGTGAAGGAAGAAATCCCACTCAACGAGGAAACCCGTAGCGTAACTTATATCACCAATGTGGAATATAGAATCTGCATTTCCCGATGAGATTTCATCAGCCATGGCTTGAGTGACCACTACTGATCCAGGCTACATTTCACATGAGTTAAAAGGAAACATTTATAACTTGAAGGACTAATAGAAAATTTTAACAAAAACAAGTTATTATAGTCCAAGTTTAAGGTATATTACCTGAATGTAGTGTTCAACGGAAGCATCACGAGGGGCCTTGCCCATATCACCAAATGCTAGAAATTTGAGTTCATTTGATCCTTCTCTTGGCGGAGTTTTGAATTTAGTCCTAGCACTCCAACCGACCATTTTGCTACAAAATTAAAACACTATAAATGCAAAACGATTGTGTTCTTTACCTTGGTATACTGTTTCGCATCGTCAGTTATTATTTCTTATTTATGTGTTACAGATTATTAAATTTATTAATTAAATAATATTACTATACCATACTATTGGTTTACCTTCCATATATATATGAGAAATGTTTAGAAGGCTTGAGTCCTGTCATCACTGCAGAATGAATGTATCCTGGATCATGCCACCCAAAATCCTTTGCAGGGCTTGGTAGTACAGAATCTTGAGTTTTCAAAACAAGTAAACATTTTCACATTAATTTTTTTTATTATAAGTTAAAATGATAACATATATGGATTAGTTCGAAAAGTAGTTAACATGATGTTATGGCTATACTGTGATTAGTCTGTTATTTGATAACAGTATAACAAATAGAATATGTTGTATGATGATTGACATACAGAGAAAACTTGATATAGGTTAACATAAGAAAACTCACTACACATGTCTTTTTGGGAAAATGTAGTAACATTGGAAGAACGTGATTTCCCGTTCCATTGAACTTTTTGAGGCTTTTTGTCGCCGCTAACCCAAGTTAATCTCATCTGTACATGAAGCCACGAGTTTAGTCGATCAGTCCCAAAAAAAAAAAAAAAAAAAAAGAATTTATGTAATGAAATTCGCATATGGCTTCTTAAATATAATATTATGTTACATGAAATAAATTTATCAAGAGGCGCTTACTGATGTTCCTGTTGAATCAACACTTGAGAGATGCCCATACAATGGACTTTTTGGATTTGCAAATTTGTGCAATTCAGATTTTGCTAAAACACAAGGGGTCTGAAATCCGCCACGAAAGAAAACAAACTGGATATCAGTTCGAATGTTGATCATATGAAACATGATTGATGCACTGCATGTTTTCACTTGACACTTGCCCTTCTGATCACGTATTTTACATTCTGTTTTATTGCAACCGAGGTAGCCTGCATCATTGCTTACGTATTGTCCCTGCATTGCATCACCAATTTGATAACCTCACGTAGTCACGTTCATAATTACTAAAAATTTCTATATTTCAAAGTTACAAAAAGTGTTGAAGTGTGAAGTAAATTTAAACAAGACAAAAAGAGGCTGTCAACATAAAGGTCACATATGGTGACATATTATCACCGAAAGTGAGGTTGGTTCAAACGTGAGGTGATGAGTCAAGATGTGATAATGTTGATCGAAGCTTGGAGTCTGATTGGAAATAGATGCCACGTTTGGTGACTTGGGCCTCACCAAATGTGAGGTTCAACTTCTCCAGCAAGTCAAGAAATACCTATTGTCTAATTTATTTTGCACTATAAATATAATTCCTATGTAACCACGTTAGATCTCGTGTCGTTTACATTTATCGTTATGCTTTATTTTATCGTTTATCGTTCGTGGGTTTGGTGATTGGTTTAAATCACCGATCTTGTTTGGGTCCATAATTCCTAACAAGTGGTATCAAGAGCTCATGGTTTCGAGTGGAAGCGATGGCGATTTGAAAGCATGGTGAACGAACGACGGGTTTTGTACAACATGTATCGAGATCAAAGGGCTTAGTTGAAGAAATCGCGAAGAACTCACGGGTATGTCTATGTACTCATGAGATAATCTATTAAAATTGGTCTATGATTATAATAGATTATTGTGGTGATTCGCGGTGATAATGGAGTCGGTGGTCGGATCGATAGCTTTTTGTTGTGAAAGAGTTTTTTCAAAAATTCGGAATTCTGGCGCAGCCGTGGTAGAAAATTCGTAGCGGTTACGTTAAGCGTTGGATCTCCATGATATTTTAACCGTAGCTTGAAGACTCGTAGATGTAGTGGTGTACCAAATTTGAAAGTGATCAGACGGTTGGATTGGGAGATAAAATTTTCCGAAGTTGTCGTAACTCGGTTTAGGGTTTAATTGCAGAGCCGTGGTCGAAAATTCATAGAGGGTTCGTTAACTGTCGAATCATCTTGAAATTTTTTCTGTAGGTGGTAGATATGAAGGTATAAAACATATCCAAAATTCGTAGTGATCGGACCATTCAATTTGGAGTTATATTTTTTCGAATTTTGCAGCCGCCAGGAAAAACCCTTTTGGGGTTTGTTTGCGCAGCTGTGCGAGAAAATTAATTGTGGGTGCGTCTACAGTTGGATCGACTTGATTTTTGGGCTGGTGATTCTACACGCATAGATATAGTTGTGGTAAAAGTTCGAATTGGATCGAAGTGTTGGATTTTCAGATATGATTTTCCGAATTTGGGCAGTTCAGGGTTGAACTTTTTCGGGTTTGATGACGCGAGTGCGAGACGGTTTTTTTGTCTCGTGAAACTTCGAGCGATACGACCTGTATTTTTTGGGGATGTAGGTTTGTTATGGGAGCTCAGGAGGTTGTTTTTATCTCGAGTTAGAGCAGTTGGATAACGAACAAGATGCATCTAATCGAAGTTGACAGTGAGAGTTTTCGAAGGAAGTTTGTGCTTGCGTGTTATGAAACTGGGTGACCAAGCGTATGGTCGGATATTCCAAGATGATTGAGATATTATGGAACTTGAGCTTTCCAGGATCGTTGAGGACTTGAGGGTGTCGGGAACTCGGTTGAGTTTAGTAATCGAAGGAAGTTATCGAGCTAGTGGGAATTGGTCAACTAGTAGAGTGGTGGAGATAATTATGCGACGTTGTTCTCCAAAGTTCTCAAGATTAGTGTGATGATTCCGGGTAACACTAGGGCTTCGAGTACTTGTTTTACTCTCCGATGGCAAAGAAATTTGAGACTGACTGGTGGTACGAACCAAGTTTCTTCTCGAGTAGCCGCAGTTTTATTTCTTACTCGTACAGTGGGAGCGTGCTTGGGATGAGAAGATGGGTTTGTGAAATTCATAGCTATGAGGAAGTCAGTGTACCAGCAAGAAAGCGGAAAGTTGAAAAGTTAGTAGATTTCGAGGTGGTGACTGTGTTCTCACTAGAGCCTTGATGAAGAGTCTACGAGGGCGTCTGTTGGATTTTATGATTGCTGGAAAGGAAAATTATAGATATACGGTGAAATCCTGTACGAGGGTGATCATTGACATGTGGGTTCGGGATTGGACATGTCTAGAGTGATCGGTGAGGCGGTGTAGTCTCATGAAGAATCCCATAATTGAAGTGTCGCATACTTCAATTGGTTTGCTAGTGTAAGAAGATGATCTTCGTGTTAGAAGGTGGTGGCATAGAAACCGAGATGGCCCAAGCTAGTAACTAAGAGATTGAATTATCACTCAGCGGTATTTTTGGTGCCGAAAGACTTCATATGTGAAATGTCCCGTTCATATTGATTATAAACGTTCCATATTAATTGATTTCGTTGCGAGGTTTTGACCTCTATATGAGACGTTTTTCAAAGACTGCATTCATTTTTAAAACAACCATAACCTTTATTTTATCAATAAAGGTTTCAAAAGCATTACGTAGATTATCAAATAATGATAATCTAAAATATACTGTTTACACACGACCATTACATAATGGTTTACAATAGAAATATATTACATCGACATATGTTTCTTGAATGCAGTTTTTACACAATATCATACAAACATGGACTCCAAATCTAGTCCTTATTTTAGTATGCAACGGCGGAAGCTCTTAGTATTCACCTGAGAATAAACATGCTTTAAACGTCAACAAAAATGTTGGTGAGTTATAGGTTTAACCTATATATATATATATATATATATATATATATATATATATATATATATATATATATATATATATATATATATATATATATATATATATATATATATATATATATCAAATCGTAACAATAGACCACAAGATTTCATATTTCAATACGCATCCCATACATAGAGATAAAAATCATTCATATGGTGAACACCTGGTAACTGACATTAACAAGATGCATATATAAGAATATCCCCATCATTCCGGGACACCCTTCGGATATGATATAAATTTCGAAGTACTAAAGCATCCGGTACTTTGGATGGGGTTTGTTAGGCCCAATAGATCTATCTTTAGGATTCGCGTCAATTAGGGTGTATGTTCCCTAATTCTTAGATTACCAGACTTAATAAAAAGGGGCATATTCGATTTCGATAATTCAACCATAGAATGTAGTTTCACGTACTTGTGTCTATTTTGTAAATCATTTATAAAACCTGCATGTATTCTCATCCCAAAAATATTAGATTTTAAAAGTGGGACTATAACTCACTTTCACAGATTTTTACTTCGTCAGGAAGTAAGACTTGGCCACTGGTCGATTCACGAACCTATAACAAATATGTACATATATATCAAAGTATATTCAAAATATATTACAACACTTTTAATACATTTTGATGTTTTAAGTTTATTAAGTCAGCTGTCCTCGTTAGTAACCTACAACTAGTTGTCCAACGTTAGATGTACAGAAAAAAATTGATATATATTATCTTGAATCAATCCACGACCCAGTGTATACACGTCTCAGGCTAGATCATAACTCAAAGTATATATATTTTTGGAATCAACCTCAACCATGTATAGCTAACTCCCTCATTACTGCATATAGAGTGTCTATGGTTGTTCCAAATAATATATACACATGGGTCGATATGATATGTCAAAACATTTGCATACGTGTCTATGGTATCCCAAGATTACATAATATATTAGAATACATGTATAATACAATATAAGTTAGCTATGATATGATTAATATAGATTTGTTACCAATTTTCACGTTGCTACAACAAGAAAAATTATCCAATCTTGTTTTACCCATAACTTCTTCATTTTAAATCCGTTTTGAGTGAATCAAATTGCTATGGTTTCATACTGAACTCTATTTTATGAATCTAAACAGAAAAAGTATAGTTTTACAGTCAGAAATATAAGTTACAAGTCGTTTTTGTAAAGGTAGTCATTTCAGTCGAAAGAACGACGTCTAGATGACCATTTTAGAAAACATACTACCACTTTGAGTTTAATCATGATTTTTGGATATAGTTTCATGTTCATAAGAAAAATCATTTTCCCATAAGAACAACTTTTAAATCAAAATTTATCATAGTTTTTAATTAACTAACCCAAAACAGCCCGCGGTGTTACTACGACAGCGTATGTCCGGTTTTACAGTGTTCTTCGTGTTTCCAGATTTTAAATCATTAAGTTAGCATATCATATAGATATAGAACATGTATTTAGTTGATTTTAAAAGTCAAGTTAGAAGGATTAACTTTTGTTTGCGAACAAGTTTAGAATTAACAAAACTATGTTCTAGTGATTACAAGTTTAAACCTTCGAATAAGATAGCTTTATATGTATTAATCGAATGATGTTATGAACATCATTACTACCTCAAGTTTTCTGGATAAAGCTACTGGAAATGAGAAAAATGGATCTAGCTTCAAAGGATCCTTGGATGGCTTGAAAGTTCTTGAAGCAGAATCATGACACGAAAAACAAGTTCAAGTAAGATTTCCACTCGAAATAAGATTGTTATAGTTATAGAAATTGAATCAAAGTTTGAATATGAGTATTACCTTGTATTAGAAAGATATCTTACTGTAAATAAGAAAGATTTCTTGAGGTTGGATGATCACTCTACGAGATTGGAAGTAAGCTAGCAAACTTGGAAGTATTCTTGATTTTATGAAACTAGAACTTGTAGAATTTATGAAGAACACTTAGAACTTGAAGATAGAACTTGAGAGAGATTAATTAGATGAAGAAAATTGAAGAATGAAAGTGTTTGTAGGTATTTTTGGTCATTGGTGTATGGATTAGATATAAAGGATATGTAATTTTGTTTTCATGTAAATAAGTCATGAATGATTACTCATATTTTTGTAATTTTATGAGATATTTCATGCTAGTTGCTAAATGATGGTTCCCACATGTGTTAGGTGACTCACATGGGCTACTAACAGCTGATAATTGGAGTGTATATACCAATAGTACATACATCTAAAAGCTGTGTATTGTACGAGTACGAATACGGGTGCATACGAGTAGAATTGTTGATGAAACTGAACGAGGATGTAATTGTAAGCATTTTTGTTAAGTAGAAGTATTTTGATAAGTGTCTTGAAGTCTTTCAAAAGTGTATGAATACATATTAAAACACTACATGTATATACATTTTAACTGAGTCGTTAAGTCATCGTTAGTCGTTAAATGTAAGTGTTGTTTTGAAACCTTTAGGTTAACGATCTTGTTAAATGTTGTTAACCCAATGTTTATAATATCAAATGAGATTTTAAATTATTATATTATCATGATAATATGATGTATGAATATCTCTTAATATGATATATATACATTAAATGTCGTTACAACGATAATCGTTACATATATGTCTCGTTTCAATATCATTAAGTTAGTAATCTTGCTTTTACATATGTAGTTCATTGTTAATATACTAAATGATATGTTTACTTATTATAATATCATGTTAACTATATATATATCCATATATATGTCATCATATAGTTTTTACAAGTTTTAACGTTCGTGAATCACCGGTCAACTTGGGTGGTCAATTGTCTATATGAAACCTATTTCAATTAATCAAGTCTTAACAAGTTTGATTGCTTAACATGTTGGAAACACTTAATCATGTAAATAACAATTTCATTTAATATATATATAAACATAGAAAAGTTCGGGTCACTACAGTACCTACCCGTTAAATAAATTTCGTCCCGAAATTTTAAGCAGTTGGAGGTGTTGACGTATCTTCTGGAAATAAATGCGGGTATTTCTTCTTCATCTGATCTTCATGCTCCCAGGTGAACTCGGGTCCTCTACGAGCATTCCATCGAACCTTAACAATCGGTATCTTGTTTTGTTTAAGTCTCTTAACCTCACGATCCATTATTTCGACGGGTTCTTCAATGAATTGAAGTTTTTCATTGATTTGGATTTCGTCCAACAAAATAGTGAGATCTTCTTTAGCAAAACATTTCTTCAAATTCGAGATGTGGAAAGTGTTATGTACATTCGCAAGTTGTTGAGGTAACTCAAGTCGGTAAGCTACTGGTCCGACACGATCAATAATCTTGAATGGTCCAATATAACCTTAGATTTAATTTCCCTCGTTTACCAAATCGAACAACACCTTTCCAAGGTGCAACCTTAAGCATGACCATCTCTCCAATTTCAAATTCTATGTCTTTTCTTTTAATGTCGGCGTAGCTCTTTTGTCGACTTTGGGTGGTTTTCAACCGTTTGTGAATTTGGATGATCTTCTCGGTAGTTTCTTGTATTATCTCCGGACTCGTAATCTGTCTAACCCCCACTTCACTCCAACAAATTGGAGACCTGCACTTTCTACCATAAAGTGCTTCAAACGGCGCCATCTCAATGCTTGAATGATAGCTGTTGTTGTAGGAAAATTCTGCTAACGGTAGATGTCGATCTCAACTGTTTCCAAAATCAATAACACATGCTCGTAGCATGTCTTCAAGCGTTTGTATCGTCCTTTCGCTCTGCCCATCAGTTTGTGGATGATAGGTAGTACTCATGTCTAGACGAGTTCCTATTGCTTGCTGTAATGTCTGCCAGAATCTTGAAATAAATCTGCCATCCCTATCAGAGATAATAGAGATTGGTATTCCATGTCTGGAGACGACTTCCTTCAAATACAGTCGTGCTAACTTCTCCATCTTGTCATCTTCTCTTATTGGCAGGAAGTGTGCTAACTTGGTGAGACGATCAACTATTACCCAAATAGTATCATAACCACTTGCAGTCCTTGGCAATTTAGTAATGAAATCCATGGTAATGTTTTCCCATTTCTATTCCGGGATTTCAGGTTGTTGTAGTAGACCTGATGGTTTCTGATGTTCAGCTTTGACCTTAGAACACGTCAAACATTCTCCTACATATTTAGCAATATCGGCTTTCATACCTGGCCACCAAAAATGTTTCTTAAGATCCTTGTACATCTTCCCCGTTCCAGGATGTATTGAGTATCTGGTTTTATGAGTTTCTCTAAGTACCATTTCTCTCATATCTCCAAATTTTGGTACCCAAATTCATTCAGCCCTATACCGGGTTCCGTCTTTCCGAATATTAAGATGCTTCTTCGATCCTTTGGCTATTTCATCCTTTAAATTTCCCTCTTTTAAAACTCCTTGTTGCGCCTCCTTTATTTGAGTAGTAAGGTTAGTGTGAATCATTATATTCATAGATTTTACTCGAATGGGTTCTCTGTCCTTTCTGCTCAAGGCGTCGGCTACCACATTTGCCTTCCCCGGGTGGTAACGAATCTCAAAGTCGTAATCATTCAACAATTCAATCCACCTACGCTGCCTCATATTCAGTTGTTTCGAATTAAATATATGTTGAAGACTTTTGTGGTCAGTATATATAATACTTTTGACCCCATATAAGTAGTGCCTCCAAGTCTTTAATGCAAAAACAACCGCGCCTAATTCCAAATCATGCGTCGTATAATTTTGCTCGTGAATCTTCAATTGTCTAGACGCATAAGCAATCACCTTCGTTCGTTGCATTAATACACAACCGAGACCTTACTTTGATGCGTCACAATAAATCACAAAATCATCATTCCCTTCAGGCAATGACAATATAGGTGCCGTAGTTAGCTTTTTCTTCAATAATTGAAACGCCTTCTCTTGTTCATCCTTCCATTCAAATTTCTTCCCTTTATGCATTAATGCAGTCAAGGGTTTTGCTATTTTGGAGAAATCTTGGATGAATCTTCTGTAGTAACCAGCCAATCCTAAAAATTGACGTATATGCTTCGGAGTTTTTGGGGTTTCCCACTTTTCAACGGTTTCGATCTTTGCCGGGTCCACCTGGATACCTTCTTTGTTCACTATGTGACCGAGGAATTGAACTTCTTCCAACCAAAATGCACACTTTAAAAATTTAGCGTACAGTTTTTCTTTCCTCAATACTTCTAGCACTTTTCTCAAATGTTCTTCGTTCTCTTGATCATTCTTTGAGTAAATAAGTATGTCATCGATGAAAACAATGACAAACTTGTCAAGATATGGCCCACACACTCGGTTCATAAGGTCCATGAACACAGCTGGTGCGTTAGTCAATCCAAACGGCATAACCATAAACTCGTAATGACCATAACGAGTCCTAAAAGCAGTTTTTGGAATATCATCCTCCTTTACTCGCATTTGATGATATCCAGAACGTAAATCGATCTTCAAAAAAACCGACGAGCCTTGTAGTTGATCAAATAAGTCATCAATTCTCGGCAGTGGATAACAATTTTTGATGGCAAGTTTGTTCAACTCTCTGTAGTCAATACACAACCTAAATGTACCATCCTTCTTCTTGACAAACAAAACAGGAGCTCCCCATGGTGATGTGCTTGGTCGAATGAAACCACATTCTAATAGTTCTTGCAGTTGGCTTTGCAGTTCTTTCATCTCACTGGGTGCGAGTCTATAAGGAGCACGAGCTATTGGTGCAGCTCCTAGTACAAGATCTATTTGAAATTCAACAGATCGATATGGAGGTAGTCCCGGTAATTCTTTCGGAAATACATCGGGAAATTCTTTTACGACGGGAACATTATTGATGCTCTTTTCTTCAGTTTGTACTTTCTCGACGTGTGCTAGAACAGCATAGCAACCTTTTCTTATTAGTTTTTGTGCCTTCAAATTACTAATAAGATGTAGCTTCGTGTTGCCCTTTTCTCCGTACACCATTAAGAGTTCTCCTTCTTCTTGTAAAATGCGAATTGCATTTTTATAACATACGATCTCTGCTTTCACCTTCTTCAGCCAGTCCATGCCAACTATTACATCAAAACTCCCTAACTCTACTGGTATCAAATCAATCTTAAATATTTCGCTACCCAGTTTAATTTCTCGATTCCGGCATATATAATCTGCTGAAATTAATTTACCGTTTGCTAATTTAAGTAAAAATTTACTATCCAACGGCGTCAATGGACAACTTAATTTAGCACAAAAATCTCTACTCATATAGCTTCTATCCGCACCCGAATCAAATAAAACGTAAGCAGATTTATTTTCAATAAGAAACGTACCCGTAACAAGCTCCGGGTCTTCCTGTGCCTCTGCTGCATTAATATTGAAAACTCTTCCGTGGCGTTGTCCATTTGTGTTCTCCTGGTTCGGGCAATTTCTAATAATGTGGCCCGGTTTTCCACATTTATAACAAACTACATTGGCATAACTTGCTCCGACACTACTTGCTCCGCCATTACTCGTTCCGACACCATTTGTTCCTTTCGTTCTGTTAACCCCTGGTCCGTAGACCTCACACTTCGCCGCGCTATGACCATTTCTTTTACACTTGTTGCAAAATTTGGTGCAGAACCCCGAGTGATACTTTTCACACCTTTGGCATAGCTGCTTCTGATTGTTGTTGTTGTTGTTGTTGTTGTTGTTGCGGTTGTTATTGTTGTTGGGATGATTGTTGTAGTTGCTGTTGTTATTGTTGTTGTTGTTGTTGTTGTTGTTGTTGTTGTTGTTGTTGTTGTTGTTGTTGTTGTTGTTGTTGTTGTTGTTGTTGGGCCGTTTGTTGTAGTTGAGATTGATGTTGCGATTGTTGGGATAGTTGTTGCGATTATTGTTGTAATTGCTGTTGTTGTTGTATTGGTGATTCTTATCACCGTTTTCCTCCCACTTTCTTTTGACTTGCTTCACATTGGCCTCTTCAGTCGCCTGTTCTTTAATTCTTTCCTCAATCTGGTTCACTAGTTTGTGAGCCATTCTACATGCCTGTTGTATGGAGGCTGGCACGTGTGAACTTATATCTTCTTGGATTCTTTCCGGTAATCCTTTCACAAACGCGTCAATCTTCTCTTCCTCATCTTCGAACGCTCTCGGACACAATAGGCACAATTCTGTGAATCGTCTTTCGTACGTGGTAATATCAAATCCTTGGGTTCGTAACCCTCTAAGTTCTATCTTGAGCTTATTGACCTCGGTTCTGGGATGGTACTTCTCGTTCATCAAGTGCTTGAATGCTGACCACGGTAGTGCGTAAGCATCATCTTGTCCCACTTGCTCTAGATAGGTATTCCACCATGTTAACGCAGTACCTGTGAAGGTATGCGTAGCGTACTTCACTTTGTCCTCTTCAGTACACTTACTTATGGCAAGCACCGATTCGACCTTCTCGGTCCACCGTTTCAATCCGATCGGTCCTTCTGTTCCTTCATTCCAAAAGTTTGCAGGCAGTGGATTCTTTGTAGGTGCATCCTACACGATTTCTTGCGCCGTTAGCTGCATTGCTAGATTCGGAGTTATTGTTGGTATGTAGCGCAGCCTGTACTGCGGCTGTGTTTGCAGCAAGAAAGGTACGAAATTCCTCTTCGCTCATATTCATGGTTTGTCGAGTAGTCGGTGCCATTTCCTTCAAATAGTCAAATGAAACAAGTTAATCATACAGAATATTAAGAGTAATCAATAGTATCTCGTAGCATAATATGAACTCATTTATAAAAGCTTTTTCTTCATATTAGCGTTTTATAAGTTTAAATTCGGGTAGTACCTACACGTTAAGTTCATACTTAGTAGCTAATATACAATTTAACTACTACAATTCTATATGAAAAACTGATTATAATAATATTTCGCGTTCAAACTTTTTCACAATATTTTACAAACTTACAATACCGCTTATTTTACATATAACATGAAATATAGCACACAATAACTTTGATACAAGATAGTTGTGAAGATAATTCTAGCTAGTACACAAGTCGTTCAGCAAAGGCAATAAAAACACATAATTCATACGTCCAGAAACAAGTCATGCATTCTGGTTTTACTAGGACTACTTCCCATCCTTGGTCTTGTGGAACATAACCGTTATGGCCGTTGATAAGACAGCGTGTTGTAACGTCGTCAAAGGGACGAGGGTTACGTAATGTCCAACAGTCCCGTAACAATCTAAAAACCTTGTTTCTCACCCCAACTACTGAGTCCGTCACTTGTGGAACGTTTTGTTTAATAGTTGTAGCCCGATGTTCTTGTTCTCACTTTGGTGAGAAGCGAACATTACTAACCCGTAAGCATAACATGCTTCTTTATGTTGCATGTTAGCCGCTTTTTCTAAATCACGAAGTCCTATATTCGGATATATTGAGTCAAAATAATTTCTTAACCCGTTGCATAAAATAGCATTTGGGTTCCCCGCAATATATGCGTCAAAGTAAACACATCGTAACTTATGGATTTCCCAATGTGATATCCCCCATCTTTCGAACGAAAGCCTTTTATAAACCAAGGCATTCTTGGAACATTCTTTGAATGTCTTACAAACTGATCTCGCCTTAAATAGTTGTGCCGAGGAATTCTGACCGACTCTAGACAAGATTTCATCAATCATGTCTCCGGGTAGGTCTCTTAAAATATTGGGTTGTCTATCCATTTTGTGTTTTTATACTGTAAAATAGACAAGCGTTAGATTCATAAAAAAAAATACTTATTAATACAAGCAATTTTTACATATATCATAAAGCATAAGCACACTATATTACATATATTACACCACACGAATACAACTATCTTATTCCGACTCGCTCATTTCTTCTTCTTCGGTTTTGGTTCGTTTTGCCAAGTTTCTAGGTATATATGATGTTCCCCTAATACGAGCCGTCATTTTCCACATTAGTTTAGAAAAACCTGGTGGTTTAGAGGTTCCCGGGTTATTGTCACAACTTAAGAAATACGGGTGTTGACGATACATATAAAGTTCATCGGGTTTGGAATCAAATTTCTCTATTTTTATGCCCTTTCTTTTATTGTTCTCTTTTGCCTTATTAAATTGTGTTGGGGTAATTTCTATAACATCATCGGAATCCTTGTCGGGATCCGATTCATCGAAGAATTGGTAATCCTCCCAATACTTTGCTTCCTTGGTGGAAACACCATTGACCATAATTAACTTTGGTCGGTTGGTTGAGGATTTTCTTCTACTTAATCGTTTTATTATTTCCCCCACTGGTTCTATTTCTTCTTTCGGTTCTGATTCTTCTTCCAGTTTCGATTCTTCTTCCGGTTCCGACTCTTCTTCTGGTTCCTCTTCGGGAACTTGTGAATCAGTCCACGAATCATTCCAATTTACATTTGACTCTTCATTATTATTAGGTGAGTTAATGGAACTTGTTCTATAGGTAGACATCTATCACATAATATCAAACACGTTAAGAGATTAATATATCACATAATATTCACATGTTACAAATATATAGTTTCCAACAAAATTTGTTAAGCAATCATTTTTCGAGTAAACACGGTCGAAGTCCAGACTCACTAATGCATCCTAACAAACTCGATAAGACACACTAATTCAAAATTCTGGTTCTCTAAGACCAACGCTCTGATACCAACTGAAATGTCCCGTTCATATTGATTATAAACGTTCCATATTAATTGATTTCGTTGCGAGATTTTGACCTCTATATGAGACGTTTTTCAAAGACTGCATTCATTTTTAAAACAATCATAACCTTTATTTTATCAATAAAGGTTTCAAAAGCATTACGTAGATTATCAAATAATGATAATCTAAAATATACTGTTTACACACGACCATTACATAATGGTTTACAATAGAAATATATTACATCGACATATGTTTCTTGAATGCAGTTTTTACACAATATCATACAAACATGGACTCCAAATCTTGTCCTTATTTTAGTATGCAACAGCGGAAGCTCTTAGTATTCAGCTGAGAATAAACATGCTTTAAACGTCAACAAAAATGTTGGTGAGTTATAGGTTTAACCTATATATATATATATATCAAATCGTAATAATAGACCACAAGATTTTATATTTCAATACGCATCCCATACATAGAGATAACAATCATTCATATGGTGAACACCTGGTAACCGACATTAACAAGATGCATATATAAGAATATCCCCATCATTCCGGGACACCCTTCAGATATGATATAAATTTCGAAGTACTAAAGCATCCGGTACTTTGGATGGGGTTTGTTAGGCCCAATAGATCTATCTTTAGGATTCGCGTCAATTAGGGTATCTATTCCCTAATTCTTAGATTACCAGACTTAATAAAAAGGGGCATATTCGATTTCGATAATTCAACCATAGAATGTAGTTTCACGTACTTGTGTCTATTTTGTAAATCATTTATAAAACCTGCATGTATTCTCATCCCAAAAATATTAGATTTTAAAAGTGGGACTATAACTCACTTTCACAGATTTTTTACTTCGTTAGGAAGTAAGACTTGGCCACTGGTCGATTCACGAACCTATAACAAATATGTACATATATATCAAAGTATATTCAAAATATATTTACAACACTTTTAATACATTTTGATGTTTTAAGTTTATTAAGTCAGCTGTCCTCGTTAGTAACCTACAACTAGTTGTCCAACGTTAGATGTACAAAAAAAATTGATATATATTATCTTGAATCAATCCATGACCCAGTGTATACACGTCTCAGGCTAGATCACAACTCAAAGTATATATATTTTTAGAATCAACCTCAACCCTGTATAGCTAACTCCCTCATTACTGCATATAGAGTGTCTATGGTTGTTCCAAATAATATATACACATGGGTCGATATGATATGTCAAAACATTGCATACGTGTCTATGGTATCCCAAGATTACATAATATATTAGAATACATGTATAATAAAATATATAAGTTAGCTAGGATATGATTAATATAGATTTGTTACCAATTTTCACGTTGCTACAACAAGAAAAATTATCCAATCTTGTTTTACCCATAACTTCTTCATTTTAAATCCGTTTTGAGTGAATCAAATTGCTATGGTTTCATACTGAACTCTATGTTATGAATCTAAATAGAAAAAGTATAGTTTTATAGTCAGAAATATAAGTTACAAGTCGTTTTTGTAAAGGTAGTCATTTCAGTCGAAAGAACGACGTCTAGATGACCATTTTAGAAAACATACTTCCACTTTGAGTTTAACCATGATTTTTGGATATAGTTTCATGTTCATAAGAAAAATCATTTTCCCATAAGAACAACTTTTAAATCAAAGTTTATCATAATTTTTAATTAACTAACCCAAAACAGCCCGCGGTGTTACTACGACAGCGTATTTCCGGTTTTACAGTGTTCTTCGTGTTTCCAGGTTTTAAATCATTAAGTTAGCATATCATATAGATATAGAACATGTGTTTAGTTGATTTTAAAAGTCAAGTTAGAAGGATTAACTTTTGTTTGCGAATAAGTTTAGAATTAACTAAACTATGTTCTAGTGATTACAAGTTTAAACCTTCGAATAAGATAGCTTTATATGTATGAATCGAATGATGTCATGAACATCATTACTACCTCAAGTTTTCTGGATAAAGCTACTGGAAATGAAAAAAATGGATCTAGCTTCAAAGGATCCTTGGATGGCTTGAAAGTTCTTGAAGCAGAATCATGACACGAAAAACAAGTTCAAGTAAGATTTCCACTCGAAATAAGATTGTTATAGTTATAGAAATTGAATCAAAGTTTGAATATGAGTATTACCTAGTATTAGAAAGATATCTTACTGTAAATAAGAAAGATTTCTTGAGGCTGGATGATCACTCTACAAGATTGGAAGTAAGCTAGCAAACTTGGAAGTATTCTTGATTTTATGAAACTAGAACTTGTAGAATTTATGAAGAACACTTAGAACTTGAAGATAGAACTTGAGAGAGATTAATTAGATGAAGAAAATTGAAGAATGAAGGTGTTTGTAGGTGTTTTTGGTCGTTGGTGTATGGATCAGATATAAAGGATATGTAATTTTGTTTTCATGTAAATAAGTCATGAATGATTACTCATATTTTTGTAATTTTATGAGATATTTCATGCTAGTTGCCAAATGATGGTTCCCACATGTGTTAGGTGACTCACATGGGCTGCTAAGAGCTGATCATTGGAGTGTATATATCAATAGTACATACATCTAAAAGCTGTGTATTGTACGAGTACGAATACGGGTGCATACGAGTAGAATTGTTGATGAAACTGAACGAGGATGTAATTGTAAACATTTTTGTTAAGTAGAAGTATTTTGATAAGTGTCTTGAAGTCTTTCAAAAGTATATGAATACATATTAAAACACTACATGTATATACATTTTAATTGAGTCGTTAAGTCAGCGTTAGTCGTTACATGTAAGTGTTGTTTTGAAACCTTTAGGTTAACGATCTTGTTAAATGTTGTTAACCCAATGTTTATAATATCAAATGAGATATTAAATTATTATATTATCATGATAATATGATGTATGAATATCTCTTAATATGAGATATATATACATTAAATGTCGTTACAACGATAATCGTTACATATATGTCTCGTTTCAAAATCATTAAGTTAGTAGTCTTACTTTTACATATGTAGTTCATTGTTAATATACTTAATGATATGTTTACTTATCATAATATCATGTTAACTATATATATATCCATATATATGTCATCATATAGTTTTTACAAGTTTTAACGTTCGTGAATCACCGGTCAACTTGGGTGGTCAATTTTCTATATGAAACCTATTTCAATTAATCAAGTCTTAACAAGTTTGATTGCTTAACATGTTGGAAACACTTAATCATGTAAATAACAATTTCATTTTATATATATATATATATATATATATATATATATATATATATATATATATATATATATATATATATATATATATATATATATAAACATGAAAAAGTTCGGGTCACTACAATATGCTCGTGGGTTAACGAGTGAAATGTGGCGTGATTCGGGTATTTTATCCGACAGTATCAAAATGAGTTGGTAATCAGCTAGTCTATAGTTATTGTGGGTTGTTTAAAGATGGTTAACGGGTTAACGATAGTGAGTTTGTTTAAAGTCTCCTTCAAGTGGGAGATTGTTGAAGTGTGAAGTAAATTTAAACAAGACAAAAAGAGGCTGTCAACATAAAGGTCACATATGGTGACATATTATCACCAAAAGTGAGGTTGGTTCAAACGTGAGGTGATGAGTCAAGATGTGATAATGTTTATCGAAGCTTGGAGTCTGATTGGAAATAGATGTCACGTTTGGTGACTTGGGCCTCACCAAATGTGAGGTTCAACTTCTCCAGCAAGTCAAGAAATACGTATTGTCTAATTTATTTTGCACTATAAATATAATCCCTATGTAACCTGTACAGTGTGCACAAAAATTATAGTGAAGAATCTCGGGTTTGCGTCTGTAGAGTAAACTCTTCTTCGTGTTTTGGAGTTTGGATATAACCACGTTAAATCTCGTGTCGTTTACATTTATCGTTATGCTTTATTTTATCGTTTATCGTTCGTGGGTTTGGTGATTGGTTTAAATCACCGGTCTTGTTTGGGTTCACAATTCCTAACAAAAAGAATAAAAAAACAGTGTGGGTCTCTTATTTATAGCTAATTAGTAGCTTGCCATTGTTTAATGTTGTAATGACCCAAAAAATTTTGACTTATTTAAACCAATTCTCTATACGATTTATTAGTTTGACACGTTAAACACAGTCTGTAAGATTGAGTCTCAAAATTTTAGAACTGTTTCATATATTCAATTACCTTTGACTACTCTCGACGATTCATGAACAATTATATGTATGTATATATATATTATAAGATGTATAAGTAAAACCGACTTTGCTACAGTAAAATACTATTTGCTACAGTGAAACCGACTTTGCTACAGTAAAACACTATTTGCTACAGTGAAAACGACTTTGCTACATTGCTACAGTAAAACACTATTTGCTACAGTAAATACTATTTGCTACAGTAAACACTATTTGCTACAGTACCCCCTATTTGATGTCGACGAACTAGAAAACAAAGTAGAAATGAGCTGTCCAGCCTAGCCATGCGATCGCATGGCAAAAGCACTGAAAACCCATGCGATCGCATGGGCCTCAAAATCAGGAAAAGTACTATAAATACGCCAGTTTGCTCGACACAAAAAATCACACAAATATCGTTCTTTCTCTCAATATTTATATTTATATTTATATTATAATTATAATTTTAAATTTAAGTTTAATAATAATAAGGTATATACGAGGGTGTTTTTAATTCGGGTTTCAAACCGTTTTAAACTAAGGAAATATTGAGTATTGTTCGGGGTATTGTTCTTGAATCCAAGGCCAACCATACAGTCGTCTACCATCATTACGTCTACGCAATTTGCCTACAATATTGAATCTCAATATTGAACCGTGAGTTTATAGTCTCCCTTTTTAAAGACTTTAAATATTTTTGGGCTGAGAATACATGCAATTTATTTTAAACGCAATAAGACACAAGTACATACTAAATTCTACACTGAGTTAAATTGAAAATCACTTAGCTTTGGTAACTAGTAGCTGCCAGTACATAGGATATGGACTAGTGGGAGCGAATAATTGTATATGGATCCATAGGGCTTGACATCCCCGTCCGAGCTAGAGCGCTAGCCTTTTAACGGACGTATGTTATTTGAGTTTATGACAAGTTGGTTTGCGTGTATTAAAACGAATGGGGTAATTATCATTATAACATTAAAGTTTAGTTACCAGAGTGCCCTGTTACGTAGAATCTATTGATAAATTTTTGATGAAATCTTGTGGTCTATCTTTATATATATTTATGACTCAAGCAATTAAACCTATAACTCACCAACATTCGTGTTGACTTTTTAGCATTTTTTATTCTCAGGTCCTTAGACTGCTTCCGCTGTGATGTGCTTGTTGCCTGCATGGAGTCTCTCATGCTTTGTATAAAGTTTATTGCATTCAAAATAAAACTGCGCTGTGTAATAAATAATTTGACTGTGATGTCAAACTGTATGATAAAAACTTATGTATTTTGGGAATTTGCTTATACCTAAGCACTCACCCACATGTTTATAACTTTCTAGGTTTAGAAAGTCACTTATTTTAATGAATGCAATATTTTATCAAAACGTATCATATAGAGGTCAAAACCTCATTGTGGAATCAATGATTAATGTGCCGCGTCAATAGCGATTTCGACGGGTCGTTACAGTTGGTATCCGAGCTTGAGGTTATAGGGAACCAGAATTTGCATTAATGTGTTTAACTGGTAATTGTTAGGATGCATTAGTTAGTCTGGACTATGACCATATCTGTTTTTACCGATTTTTGCTTATCATCTTGTCAAAACACTATATATGATATATTTATATGCTAACGTAATTGTTATTTCAATTATGTGATAGATGACTTCTTCTAATCCTATTATTTTGTACGACTCAGAATCGGACACTGAATCTATTCTCTCCACAACTAAAAAGGACGTTCCAATACCTATTAAAGAAGAAATTGTGTTAGCTGGGGAATCTCAACTCCAGGTTAACTCAGAGGAGGTCCCAGCTCCACCCAGCTCTAGTTTTCTGGAGCCACAGTATCGTTGGCATGGACCCATGATCCCTGGAATAAACGAGGATCGTCCATTTCTAAACGAACATGGACATTGGGCCAGATACACAGCCGACTGGCGGGTTGTGCCTATTACGCCTGGCAGATATCGGTTCATGACCACCCGTACATATTCTCCTACACATGACTCAGACAGTTCATTAGGTGAGATCAGTGAGGAGGAGGAGGATGAAGTAAAGGATATTACTGAAAAAGAAGTTAACAAAGGAAAGGAAGTCAAACTTGCTATAAAGAACCACAAAAATAAAAAGTCCTTAATTATTAAAAAGGAACAGGACCATTCGATCCGTAACCACCCTTATTGTATTAAACCCACTGAGGCAACGGGTAACTCAAAACTCCAACCAAAAATTAAATACACTGCTAGAATGTCTGTCGGACCATGCACACACAAACAATTGGCAGAGAGAACCAAATGGGAAGAAGTTTCTGATAGTTCTGAATAAACGACCTCGCAACCATAAATCTTTCATGCGCTATTCTATTGCTTATGTGTGCTACTCTATCTTGTTATGTAGAATAAGCATATGTAAAATATCGGTATTGTATGGTATTGTATTATTTTGGTTTATTAATAATAAATGCATGGAATGATTATTTGTATTATTACTACTTCTTATTATTATTATTACATAATAACGTAGTAACTCGCTATAATTTTTCATAGTGGAATATTATTAGGATTTTAGTAGTTAATTCCTTGTACTAGCTATTATGTATGAACTTAATGGGTAGGTAATACCCTAGAAATAATTATAAAATGCTAATAAGAAGAAAAGGCTTTAATAATAATTGGTTCATATTATTAATATGCTACGATTAACTATTGACAACTCATTTTACCTATAATATTCTATATGATTAAATTATCTCTGTTGTATTTATTGAAGAAACATGTCTCAAATGTCGGATGCTGAGTTCGAGGAACTAGTCGAGAAACATGTGAATGAAAGAATTTCTACAGCCGAGGCAGTAAAAGCAGCAACTGAAGCAGCAGCCAAAGCAGCAACCATGAACACAAATTCACAAAACGGATGCTCATACAAAACTTTTCAAGGATGCAAACCACAGACGTTTAGTGGGACCGAGGGACCAGTCGGTCTAACTCGATGGTTTGAAAAGATGGAGTCCGCTTTCAAAATCAGTAATTGTACGAATGGAGACAAGTCAAAGTATACTTCGTGCACGTTGCAAGACGGTGCACTTACTTGGTGGAACAATTATGCTAAAGCATAAGGAGTAGATACGGCATATGATATCTCTTAGGAAGAACTGAAAAAGATGCTAATCGAGGAGTACTGTCCTCGAAACGAGATCAGAAAAATGGAATCTGAGTTACGTAATCTGAAGGTTTTCGGCACGAATCTCAATAACTATGAAAAGCGTTTCATGGAACTAGCCTTGTTGTGTCCCGAATTGGTGCCAAACGAGAAACGAAAGATAGAAATGTATATTGACGGTTTATCGATCAATATCAAAGGAAATGTTACATCGTCCAAACCGAATACGATGCAAGAAGCCATGACAATGGCACACCAACTCATGGACCAGATCACAGAGAGTTCGATTAAGGCACCAATTACCGAAGTCAAGACAACTGAAGAAAAGAGGAAATGGGAAGACTATAAGGGCAGAAGTACTCACCTGAAGAAACAAGAAACTTTTAAAGGTAAATAAGATGGGGCAACTGCAAGTCCAAACTATAAGGGACCAAATCCGTTCTGCAAAAGATGTTACACACATCATGCAGGTTATTGCCAAGTGGTCTGTGATAAGTGCAACAAGAAAGGACATGTGGCGAAAGATTGTTATGCCACCGTTTCTGAAGTAAAGACAAAACCGACCGATGTCAAGAAATGTTTTGGATGCGGGAAGTCTGGTCACTTTATAAATCAATGCCCTGATAAGGAGAAGAACAAAGAACCCGCACGTGGGAGGGCATTTAATGTTAGTGCCAGTGAAGCACGTGAGGATTCTAATCTTGTCACGGGTACGTTTACCGCTAATAATCAACTAGTTTCTATTATGTTTGATACGGGTGCTGATAGAAGTTATATGTGTAAAGACTTTAGTTCAAAACTAAAATGTGCATCATTGCCTCTAGACGATAAATATACTATTGAATTAGCTAATGGTAAACTGATAAAAGCCGATAAAATTTGCTATGGTTGCGAAATAAATCTCGCTGGTGAAACCTTCAAAATCGATTTGATAACCGTAGAATTAGGAAGTTTTGACGTAATCGTTGGCATGGACTGGATGTCCAAAACAAGAGCGGAAGTTGTTTGCGCTGAGAAAGCAATCCGCATCCCTCGTAAGAATGAAACGTCATTAATGATTTATGGGGAGAAGAGCAACTCGAAGCTGAACCTTATCAGCTGTATGAAGGCCCAGAAACTTATAAGAAAAGGTTGTTATGCTATTCTGGCACACGTAAAGAAGATCGATACTAAAGAAAGAAGCATTGATGACATGCCGGTTGTAAGAGAATATCCCGAAGTATTTCCAGAAGAATTACCGGGCCTACCTCCACACAGATGTGTAGAATTCCAGATTGATCTCGTACCAGGAGCCGCACCTGTAGCCCAATCCCCATATAGACTTGCACCTTCAGAAATGCAAGAATTACAAAATCAGTTGCAAGAATTATCGGACCGTGGATTTATTCGTCCCAGCTTTTAACCTTGGGGTGCTCCTATTCTGTTCGTCAAGAAGAAGGATGGATCTATGAGAATGTGCATAGATTACCAAGAATTAAACAAATTAACGATCAAGAATCGGTACCCATTATCGAGGATTGATGATTTGTTTGATCAATTGCAAGGATCAAGTGTTTATTCTAAGATTGATCTACGCTCCGGATATCATCAGCTGAGAGTGAAGGAAGAAGATGTTCCTAAAACCGCGTTCAGAACCCGTTACGGTCACTATGAATTTTTAGTCATGCCTTTTGGATTGACTAATGCTCCAGCAGTATTCATGGATCTAATGAATCGCATCTGTAGACCGCATTTAGACAAATTTGTCATTGTTTTTATCGACGATATATTGATTTACTCGAAGAACAAGGAAGAACATGAGCAACACTTAAGACTGGTACTGGAGGTACTCAAGAAAGAAGAACTGTACGCAAAATTTTCGAAGTGTGATTTCTGGTTACAAGAAGTACAATTTTTGGGCCATGTTGTCAGTAAACATAGAATTAAAGTTGACCCTGCTAAGATCGAAGCCATTAGTAAATGGGAAACACCGAAGACTCCAACACAAATCCGCCAATTCTTAGGTCTTGCTGGTTACTACCGAAGATTCATTCAAGATTTCTCTAGAATCTCCAAACCCTTAACTGCATTGACTCAAAAGGGAAAGAAGTATGATTGGTCCACGGAACAGGAATCCTCATTCCAGTTATTAAAGAAGAAGTTAACGTATGCACCCATTTTTTCATTACCAGAAGGAAATGATGATTTCGTGATCTATTGTGACGCTTCGCACCAAGGTTTAGGATGTGTATTAATGCAACGCACAAAAGTTATCGCATATGCCTCATGACAACTAAAAATTCATGAAAAGAACTATACGACGCACAATTTGGAACTTGGAGCAGTAGTTTTTGCACTCAAAATATGGATACACTATCTATATGGCACCAAGTGTACAGTGTACACCGACCATAAGAGCCGTCAGCATATTTTTGATCAAAAACAACTCAATATGAGACAACGTCGCTCGGTAGAGTTGTTAAATGATTACGATTGTGAAATCCGTTACCACCCCGGAAAGGCTAATGTTGTAGCTGATGCCCTAAGTCGGAAAGAAAGAGTAAAACCTCTTAGGGTCCGAGCTTTGAACATTACAATTCGTACCGATCTCACAAAGCAAATTCAAGCAGCACAGTTAGAAGCTTTAAAAGAAGAAAATGAAAAAGGCGAAATGAGCAAAGGATTAGAAAAACAGCTTGAAGTAAAAGCCGATGGAACCCTGTATTTTGCTGATAGGATATGGGTACCAAAACATGGTAATCTAAGACAACTAGTACTGGATGAAGCACACAAAATGAGGTACTCAATTCACCCAGGAAATGGGAAAATGTACCACGATCTCAAGAAGTTCTATTGGTGGCCTAATATGAAGACAGAAATTGCTACTTATGTAAGCAAATGTTTGACGTGTGCAAAGGTCAAAGCTGAGCACCAAAAGCCGTCAGGATTACTGCAACAACCACGCAGTGGAAATGGGAAAGAATAACCATGGATTTCATTACGAAATTGCCAAGGACTGCAAGTAGTCATGATACTATTTGGGTGATAGTTGATCGTCTAACTAAATCAGCTCACTTTCTACCAATAAAGGAGACAGACAGTATGGAGAAATTAGCACGCCTATATTTGAAGGAAGTAGTTTCCAGGCATGGTGTACCCATCTCCATCATATCTGATCGCGACACCCGATTCACATCACGTTTTTGGCAGTCATTACAAAAAGCATTGAGAACTCGATTAGATATGAGCACCGCTTATCACCCACAGACAGATGGTCAAAGTGAAAGAACAATACAAACATTGGAAGACATGTTACGGGCATGCGTGATTAACTTTGGAACCAGTTGTGATCGACACTTACCGTTGGCAGAATTGTCATACAATAACAGCTATCATACGAGCATCAACGCAGCACCATTTGAAGCACTTTACGGTAGAAAGTGTAGATCTCCTATCTGTTGGAGTGAAGTAGGAGAAAGACAACTTACTGGACCAGAAATTATTCATGAAACCACCGAAAAGATCCTTCAAATATAACAGCGATTGAAAACGGTCATGAGTCGCCAAAAGAGTTATGCTGATGTAAGAAGAAAACCGCTAGAATTTCAAGTGGGCGACAAAGTCATGTTGAAAGTGTCACCCTGGAAATGCGTTGTACGATTCGATAAACGAGGAAAGCTAAGTCCTAGGTACGTAGGACCCTTTGAAATCACCGAAAGAATTGGAGCAATTGCTTATCGATTAAAGCTACCGCAAGAAGTTAGTAGTGTTCATGACACATTTCACGTGTCAAATTTAAAGAAATGTTTAACTGAAGAGGATGTCGTAATTCCTCTTGACGAAATACGAATCAATGATAAACTCCATTTTATCGAAGAACTTGTTGAAATCATGGACCGTGAGGTCAAACAATTAAAACAAAGCAAAATACCGATAGTTAGGGTTCGTTGGAACGCTAGACGAGGACCCGAGTTTACATGAGAACGTGAGGATCAAATGAGGCAAAAATATCCATATTTGTTCACTGATATCGCTCATAAAACAGGTACTACTCAAAATTTCGGGACGAAATTTTCTTTAACGGGGAGGTACTGTAATAACCCAAAAAATTTCGACTTATTTAAACCAATTCTCTATACGATTTATTAGTTTGACATGTTAAACAAAGTTTGTAAGATTGAGTCTCAAAATTTTAGAACTGTTTCATATATTCAATTACCTTTGACTACTCTCGACGATTCATGAACAATTATATGTATATATGTATGTATGTATATATATATATATATGTATATATTATAAGATGTACAAGTAAAAACGACTTTCCTACAGTAAAAACGACTTTGCTACAGTAAAATACTATTTACTACAGTGAAACCGACTTTGCTACAGTAAAACACTATTTGCTACAGTGAAAACGACTTTGCTACAGTGCTACAGTGAAAACGACTTTGCTACAGTAAAACACTATTTGCTACAGTAACCCTATTGCTACAGTAGCACTATTGCTACAGTAACACTATTTGATGTCGACGAACTAGAAAACAAAGCAGAAATGAGCTGTTCAGCCTAGCCATGCGATCACATGGCAAAAGCACTGAAAACCCATGCGATCGCATGGGCCTCAAAATCAGGAAAAGTACTATAAATACGCCAGTTTGCTCGACACAAAAAATCACACAAATATCGTTCTTTCTCTCAATATTTATATTTATATTTATATTATAATTATAATTTTAAATTTAAGTTTAATAATAATAAGGTATATACGAGGGTGTTTTTAATTCGGGTTTCAAACCGTTTTAAACTAAGGAAATATTGGGTATTGTTCGGGGTATTGTTCTTGAATCCAAGGCCAACCATACAGTCGTCTACCATCATTACGTCTACGCAATTTGCCTACAATATTGAATCTCAATATTGAACCGTGAGTTTATAATCTCCCTTTTTAAATACTTTAAATATTTTTTGGCTGAGAATACATGCAATTTATTTTAAACGCAATAAGACACAAGTACATACTAAATTCTACACTGAGTTAAACCGAAAATCCCTTAGCTTTGGTAACTAGTAGCTGCCAGTACATAGGATATGGACTAGTGGGCGCGAATAATTGTATATGGATCCATAGGGCTTGACATCCCCGTCCGAGCTAGAGCGCTAGCCTTTTAACGGATGTATGTTATTTGAGTTTATGACACGTTGGTTTGCGTGTATTAAAACGAATGGGGTAATTATCATTATAACGTTAAAGTTTAGTTATCAGAGTGCTCTGTTACGTAGAATCTATTGATAAACTTTTGATGAAATCTTGTGGTCTATCTTTATATATTTATGACTCAAGCAATTAAACCTATAACTCACCAACATTCGTGTTGACTTTTTAGCATGTTTTATTCTCAGGTCCTTAGACTGTTTCCGCTGTGATGTGCTTGTTGCCTGCATGGAGTCTCTCATGCTTTGTATAAAGTTTATTGCATTCGAAATAAAACTGCGTTGTGTAATAAATAATTTGACTGTGATGTCAAACTGTATGATAAAAACTTATGTATTTTGGGAATTTGCTTATACCTAAGCACTCACCCACATGTTTATAACTTTCTATGTTTAGAAAGTCACTTATTTTAATGAATGCAATATTTTATCAAAACGTATCATATAGAGGTCAAAACCTCACCGTGGAATCAATGATTAACGTGCCGCGTCAATAGCGATTTTGACAGGTCGTTACAAATGTGATCTCGTTGATCAACTTCATCAACTATAGGATAAACGGGGGAGATTTTTCCTATTCATCTTACCTACTTCCAGGGGCGATTTTATGAAGGGACAAGTGGGGGCGGCCGCTCCAGTGGATTTGCAATTTTCAGTGTAAAAGTTTTGGATTATTCGATTTTGCCTTCGGTGGATTTCTTTTTGCCCAGAACCTACATATTTTTGACCCAAACCTCCATAATTTAGCTAAAAACCTCCATTTTTTCCCCCAAAACTCCCATATTTTTCCAAAAAATTTGCTACCGTTTGAAATTTTTTTTTGCCCTCGGTGAAAAAAATCCTTGTACCGCCACTGCCTACTTCGCGGGGACTACTTTACGACGAAGGGCGGTAGAAAACCAAGTATTTTTATTTTAATGTACGCAGACTAACAAGAGTATCACATGGCTGTTTTGAACTCTTTATCAGGCCACTATATAATGTGATGATAATGATAATTGAGCATAAAATCTCTAGTAATGATATAAAGATGGCAACCTCTATCTCATGTTCTGTTTGTTATGATCAACTAGAGGATGTCAATCTTTAGTTGGCCATCATTGATTAGGAGGATTCACATATTTCAAAATGTAACTTTTTTTAGTTCAAAATCACATAAAATGAAATTATATTAAGGGGTCAATAGGAAGCTATTACTCAGTATTTGTGTATAAAAGATGCTTACATTAGTTTGTATTAATTAACTAAAAGAAAGAAAACAACATTCAATCTTTTTCTCATTTAGTTTGTTCATATTAAGTTGAATTGTAATCGGGATTATCACCAAAATGTCCAAATATTTTGGTCCGCTTGCACCTGAGCCAAAAAAAAAAAAAAAAAAAAACTGACAAAATGCCCTCGTAAGGCGCAAGGTACCTTGCGACCTTGCGTATTTGCTTGAAATTCAACGGATTAATCAGAGTTCGATATGTGGCGTGACAATCACATGTGATTGATTGAAAAAAAAAAATTATTCATATTTTTGTTTTCAAATTTTTCTTTTTTAATATTTTGTTTTCAAAAATTGTTTTAATTTTTTTTCAATTTTTTTTTATTTAGCATGTTAAATCCAATCACATGCGATTGTAAAACCCAATCAAATGTGATTCTGCATGTCAAATCTAATCACATGTGATTGAAAAAAAAATATAATTTTTTTCTTGTTTTTCAAAAAGAAAAAATTTTTAATTTTTTTTTCAATCACATGTAATTGGCATGTACAATCACATGTGATTTATTGCATGTTAAATCCAATCACATATGATTGAAAAAAAAAATTTAAAATTTTTTTTTTTTGAAAAAAAACTTTTTAGAATTTTTTTTTAAATCACATGTGATTGTCGCGCCACATGTCACACTCTGATTGATCCCTTGGATCTAAATTTAAAAGTTGGATTTATATAAATATTCCTCATATTAAGTTTTAAGCATATTATTCGTTTCATTTAATCCCAACAAGTTGGTGTTGGACTATAATTCTGATGGTTCTTATGGTGGTAATTAAAGTTGTACTTTTGTTTGTTGAATTAGTTGCTTCTTCAATTGCGCTAATTGAATTTTTGGAATTTGACACAACTAACAAATAGTTATTTCAAAGTTCTCTAAAATATTTAGCAAAATTTTTTTCTTCTAGAAATAAGTTTTTCGAGTTCTAAAAAGCAAATGATCATACACATAAGTATGCATACATCCAGGATATATATCTTACTAGATTTATGAGCTCGTGCGTTGCACATGTACTCATCCGCAAACATTATATAGGATTTTACAAGTGTATATGAAATAACGATATTATACTTGCATTGTCGTAAGCACTATTGTGGATGAATTGATAAAGTAAAAAGTATACACATCACCAATACGTGGATAATATTTGCTCACACATTTATTCATAAAACAAGTTAAAGTTATTGATTGTTTATGAAATAGATAAAAAGCACGTTTTTTAAAGTGGTAAGTGAATAAACATTTTGTGATATGCTTTTTAGCAGATTTTTTTTTTCGAAAACTGCTAAATCCATAAGACACAAAGAGGTCTGGTTTTTTCTTCGACTTTTCTTGTTTCAACCTCCATTTTTACTTAGTTTTGATTTGATTATTTATTTAAGTGCAAGACTAAAGTTTGGAACTCAAAGTTTTGAGCCTCTAGGTTGTATGAATTTGAACCGTTCAATAATACATATCCAATATCCAATATTGTAGGACATACTTGATTAAAGCTCAACAAACTAAGACCATGTTTGATTATGACTTAATAATAATATAAAACTTAATATGGGAAGTCTTTGACAACAGTTTGTTTTTGACCTACTAGATAAGTCGCATTTAAATGATAAAAAATTCAAAAAGTGTGAATTTCTATTTAGATTTCGACTTTTAATAACTACTCTAGAACTACCTATATACATGGTTAATTTGATAAATTCAATTATTTAAACGGTTATTTAACACATAAAACAAACAATAATTACTTATTTGTCACTTAATCCTCACATACTTCTTATTTAAATTCAATACAACAGAGCTTCTTAAGAAAAAAAAAAAAAAACAAAGCGGGCCTAAGCATATTCTTGAAAAGATACAAATAAATTAATGGCTAAAAAATCTCCTTGCTTAATTCAATTTTCATGGACTGATTCAAAAGTCAAAACAAAATAATTGTTAACAGTAGGCAATTAACCCCAAATTATAGTAATCCATCCACTTAGATTATTACTTTAACAATAAAATACTGTTAATGAACATTTTATAATCTGAATTCCTATCTAAATTCTAAATCTTATATAATAATATACGATTTAATTTAATTTAATGGGTTCTTATTCCGTATTTTATTATATCAAAACGGCGAAGTGCTAATAACCGAATTGAAGGGATTTGGTCACTTCTATTAATAGCAAGATGAGTTTTAGATATTTGACCACACAGATTTTAAAACTACAATCGTGAGATCAAAAACCGAGTGTGATCTAATGTGTAACAATACACATCTTGCGTACACCAAGCTATATGGATCATTAACCATGTGTGTGAAATTTTATAAAGATTATAGATATAAGTTGTCAAGACTTACCTTAACAGGATAATGGCAGAGGAGTGGTAGTTCACTAAAATCACCAGTCTGCTCATACAAGATGAAATTTTGAGGGCAAGCATCAACACTGCAATTATTCCAATTTTAGTAACCCAATTGTGTTGCAACTATACATACATATTATATAAAACCGGTAAAGATATAAAGTTTTTCTTGCTCAGACTGTCTAGGGAAGAGCAGTATTTTGTACTCAGATGTACGCAGTCTATCCGGGTAGCTTGTGACTATTTCCGACCCTTTTTCCTTGGTCACCTTATGATATGATTCTAGTGAGGTTTCAGATCTTTTGGGATGATATGTAAATTTTTTTTTACATATATACTATAAATACGTATACTCACTTGGCATGTGAAGGTGAAATGATACCGACCCAATCATTCTCAGAAGGAAACAATACACCACTAACCGTAACCTTGATCATCTGGTCATTTCCAAGCTTAGAATTTGCGTTTACGTGTATCTTAACGTACGGGTTTGGGTCTAAACAAGCTCCGAGTTTTCTTCTATTTAGTAGTCGAAATTCGGATATTGCAGTATAGTTTTGAAACCCATCCAACAGATTGATGGGCAATAAATTTGGAGAAACTGGAGAAGTTGATGTATGATGCAAAAAAGAAACAAAAAAAGATAAGAAAATTATGAACCACATTGTTGGTTATTATTATTGTGGGTGGTTGGTAAAAAGGGAAATAGTTATGGGTACTGCAATATGTATGTGATCATAAAGGTATGGCTGCAAGAAGTTATATAATGGCAAACTGTTTATTAGATGCGTCTACAAGTCTACTTGTGTGTTTGGGTGCTTCACGAAAAACCCAACTTAGAATTAAAGTAAAATGCAATTAATAAGTTAATATGTAAAGATTAGTTAATAACTTGGTTAATTGTACTTATTCAATGATGGAAACGTAATTTAACCTGTCCGATAATCTTAATGTTTGGTCCTCGGGTGATCCACATTTATAGGCCGTAGGCGTACATTTTAAAGACATAGTTATTTTCACTGATAATCAAATAAATAAATGTTCACCTCATTATTTATTTTATATATATATATATATATTAAAATAATTACTTACTTACAAAAAAAATAACTATTAAATATCATTATATTCTCCATTTTATCTTCATCTAGTACTCTCAGTTATTCATTTTTTAAATAAGTTCAGTTAAACTTACATTAAATATAAACACAAAATTGACATTTTTAAAACCTATCTTAAATCAAATAAAATTTTTTAAGGGGTATTTCAAATGCGATAAAGGAAGTATTACGAAAAATAGAGATTTTTATTTTTATTTTTTGAAAGGCAAGACCTCAAAATAATTGTAGTATGTGAGGATTTGACTTGAGTCTCTGCCATCCCTACTACTAGGCTACCCTTGGAGTTCACTAACTAGAGATTATTTATATATAGTTTTTTTTTACTTGAACACATTATGTATGCATATACAACATAAAAAACATAAAAAAACATTATGTATACATATACAACATGAGCGTCTCCTAGCATATATTAAAGGTGCAACTTGACATGGTCTAAAATTTGTAAGGGTCTACATTTATAAAGAACCATAAAATAATTCATATATATATATATATATATATATATATATATATATATTACTCCATTTCAACATGGTATCAGAGCTATAGTTCGCTCTTTGTGGATATCGTGGTTCGAAATTTGTTCTAGAGTTTTCGTGATTTAGGGTTTCATCATCTTTTTGGGTTCTTGAACGGTGTTTTGTTGTTCTAAAGGGTTCTTTAATTATTTTTTTTTGTTGGTGGATTTGTGGTGATTCATCCTTTAGATTACAAACTTTAATTGTTCTAAAAAGTTAGGGTTTCGTTTTGGTTCGTTCTTCTGTGGTTCTACTTTGCTGTTTTTGAGATTATTGTTTAGATATCTCCCTCGTAACTCTTCTTTCGTTCATTTTTTTCTTCTCTATGAGTCAACGCGTGCGATTCAAGTGAAGCACGTTAATCTTTGATCTGTCAACTCCGTTGGTGTGAAAACATGGCTCTAAGTGCTTTGAAGACTTGTTTCTTGTAGCCATTAGAGTTTGTTCGGAAGGGATTCCTTTTAGATACTATAAATCTGTTCTGCGATTCTTATAAAAAATTTTATTTCTTATTCTAACCTTGCAGCGCTTGTATTGCTTTGCTGGAGTTTGGTATAATCTTCCTCTTCTTTACTTTTTATATTGCAGGGTTGTGTATTTGGTTTTCAGTGCTTTGTATGTTTAACTTTTGTCATATTTTGTTGTGCTTTGAAAATCGAGTGATTATGGTGATCATGCTATAATATTTGTTAATAAACTTGATTTTGGTGATTGATGTGTAAAAATCGAGTGTATAATTTCTTAATGAAAAATATCGGTTAAAAGACTAATATACAACTAGGCAAGTGTACCTAATCGTATAGTAGTATAGGAATTTGGTAAATTCAGAGATCGTCCATGATCAATCCTATATTAATATTACTTAATTTAGGATTGAGTGCAATGAGATTAAAGGGGTGGACGGGGATGTTGATGATTGTTTTGGGCCCTAATGATCGTCTTTCACTTTAAAAATTAAGTGATCAATCACCCCGACCCGGTCTTGATTATTGATTAGTATAATTCACCTTAACACAATGTAAAAACTCTTTGGGCAAAGTCACAAGTGAAAATTACAAAGGCTAGAGCAAATGATGGAGAATCAACAACCTATAAATGAGATGCCAAATGTCAAGGCCCGTCCAAATCCACCTGGACGAAGTCCTCAACATTTGGTCCCATTGCGAGGTACTGACCTCTATATGATACATTTTACAAACATTGCATTCGTTTTTAAAAGACAAACTTTCATTACAACGAAAGTTGACAGGTATGCATATCATTTCATAATATATCCAAACTATAAATGACTTAATCTGTCATTTACTTAATAATAGTATTTTTGAACTCAACGACTCGAATGCAACGTCTTTTGAAATATGCCATGAGTGATTCCAAGTAATATCTTTAAAATGAGCAAATGCACAGCGAAAGATTTCATTCATACATGAGAATAAACATGCTTAAAAATATCAACCAAAAGGTTGGTGAGTTCATAGGTTTATCATAAACAATATTTCAATAATTTCAATAGACCACAAGATTTCATTTTCGTTTCAAAGTGCAGGTTTGGTCAATGCTATAAAATCCATTCATATGATGAACACTTGGAAACCGACATTAACATAATGCATATAGAATATCCCCCGCATACCGGCACTTCGCAATCAGGATACTATATACCAGCAATCGCAATCAGTATATATTTATAGGCAATCGTAATCACCATTTAAATCGAAGTATTAAAGCAATTCAAATTCTCTGACTGGGGCGTGTCAATGCCCATAGATCTATCTTTAGGATTCGCGTCAATTAGGGGGTCTGTTCCCTAATTCTTAGGTTACCAGACTAAAGGGGCGATATTCGGTCTAATAATCCAACCATAGAAAGTAGTTTTGAGTACTTGTGTCTATTTTGTAAAACATTTATAAAAGCGCATGTATTCTCAGTCCCAAAATATTTATTGCAATAGCATTTAGTAAAAAGGGAGCAAACAAACTCACGATACGATATTTTGTAGTAAAAATATGCATACGACGACACTGAGCAAGTGCATGGTTGGCCTCGAATTCACGAACCTATATCATTTATATGTATATATTAACACATATAATTGTAATCGAACAAATTTATATATTATTAGTGATATTAATGTTATCTTAATAAATTATATGTTTTGTTAATAACTTAATTAATATATTTATTTTATATGCTTTTAAATAAATAATTAATATTTATTATAAGAATATTAATATAGTTTTTGTTAAATATATTTTTATATAAGTAATTTTTATTGCAATAACAATAATAATATTAATAGTAATATTGATAATTATAATAATAATAATAATAATAATAATAATAATAATAATAATAATAATAATAATAATAATAATAATAATAATAATGATGATGATGATGATGATGATGATGATGATGATGATACTAGTAGTAAAAATGATAATAATAATAATAATAATAATAATGTTAAAAATAATAATATTAATGTTAAATAATAATAATAATAATAAAATTTTTAATAATAATAACTATAATAATAATGTAAATGTTTAATAATAATAATAATTTTAATGATACTTTTGATAATACTAATAATAAAAATGATAATAATAATAATAATAATAATTCTAATAAGGATACTTATTTTGATAATAATAATATTAATAATACTTATATTAATAATTAATAATAATAATAATAATAATTATAATAATAATAATAATAATAATAATAATAATAATAATAATAATAATAATTAATAATAGGAATACTACCTTAAAAAGATAACAAATATGTCACCGGCCGGGCTCGAACCCGAGACCTCTCGCTCAACAACCACACTTCCAACCATTGAACCATAATGTTTTTCTGTATTAACTCGCGTTAATAACTATATACAGTAACATATACGTCTGTTTAATCATCTTCTCTAAGCTAATCATCTTTAATTTAATCCTAACTCTAGTGACCCGAACTTTTCCATGTTTATATATATTAATTGAGATTGATATTTACATGATTAAATGTTTCCACATGTTAAGCAATCAAACTTGTTAAGACTTGATTAATTGAAATAGGTTTCATATAGACAATTGACTACCCAAGTTGACCGGTGATTCACGAACGTTAAAACTTGTAAAAACTATATGATGACATATATATGGTTATATATATAGTTAACATGATATTATGATAAGTAAACATATCATTAAGTATATTAACAATGAACTACATATGTAAAAACAAGACTACTAACTTAATGATTTTGAAACGAGACATATATGTAACGATTATCGTTGTAACGACATTTAATGTATATATATCATATTAAGAATTATTCGTACATCATAATATCATGATAATATAATAATTTAAAATCTCTTTTGATATTATAAACATTGGGTTAACAATATTTAACAAGATCGTTAACCTAAAGGTTTCAAAACAACATTTACATGTAACGACTAACGATGACTTAACGACTAAGTTAAAATGTATATACATGTAGTGTTTTAATATGTATTCATATACTTTTGAAAGACTTCAAGACACTTATCAAAATACTTCTACTTAACAAAAATGCTTACAATTACATCCTCGTTCAGTTTCATCAACAATTCTACTCGTATGCACCCGTATTCGTACTCGTACAATACACAGACTTTAGATGTATGTACTATTGGTATATACACTCCAATGATCAGCTCTTAGCAGCCCATGTGAGTCACCTAACACATGTGGGAACCATCTTTTGGCAACTAGCATGAAATATCTCATAAAATTACAAAAATATGAGTAATCATTCATGACTTATTTACATGAAAACAAAATTACATATCCTTTATATCTAATCCATACACCAACGACCAAAAACACCTACAAACACTTTCATTCTTCAATTATCTTCATCTAATTGATCTCTCTCAAGTTCTATCTTCAAGTTCTAAGTGTTCTTCATAAATTCCAAAAGTTCTAGTTTCATAAAATCAAGAATACTTTCAAGTTTGCTAGCTCACTTCCAATCTTGTAAGGTGATCATCCAACCTCAAGAAATCTTTGTTTCTTACAGTAGGTTATCATTCTAATACAAGATAATAATCATATTCAAACTTTGGTTCAATTTCTATAACTATAACAATCTTATTTCAAGTGATGATCTTACTTGAACTTGTTTTCGTGTCATGATTCTGCTTCAAGAACTTCGAGCCATCCAAGGATCCATTGAAGATAGATCCATTTTTCTCTTTTCCAGTAGGTTTATCCAAGGAACTTAAGGTAGTAATGATGTTCATAACATCATTCGATTCATACATATAAAGCTATCTTATTCGAAGGTTTAAACTTGTAATCACTAGAACATAGTTTAGTTAATTCTAAACTTGTTCGCAAACAAAAGTTAATCCTTCTAACTTGACTTTTAAAATCAACTAAACACATGTTCTATATCTGTATGATATGCTAACTTAATGATTTAAAACCTGGAAACACGGAAAACACCGTAAAACCGGATTTACGCCGTCGTAGTAACACCGCGGGCTGTTTTGGGTTAGTTAATTAAAAACTATGATAAACTTTGATTTAAAAGTTGTTATTCTGAGAAAATGATTTTTATTATGAACATGAAACTATATCCAAAAATTATGGTTAAACTCAAAGTGGAAGTATGTTTTCTAAAATGGTCATCTAGACGTCGTTCTTTCGACTGAAATGACTACCTTTACAAAAACGACTTGTAACTTATTTTTCCGACTATAAACCTATACTTTTTCTGTTTAGATTCATAAAATAGAGTTCAATATGAAACCATAGCAATTTGATTCACTCAAAACGGATTTAAAATGAAGAAGTTATGGGTAAAACAAGATTGGATAATTTTTCTCATTTTAGCTACGTGAAAATTGGTAACAAATCTATTCCAACCATAACTTAATCAACTTGTATTGTATATTATGTAATCTTGAGATACCATAGACACGTATACAATATTTTGACCTATCATGTCGACACATCTATATATATTTCGGAACAACTATAGACACTCTATATGTGAATGTTGGAGTTAGCTATACAGGGTTGAGGTTGATTCCAAAATATATATAGTTTGAGTTGTGATCAATACTGAGATACGTATACACTGGGTCGTGGATTGATTCAAGATAATATTTATCGATTTATTTCTGTACATCTAACTGTGGACAACTAGTTGTAGGTTACTAACGAGGACAGCTGACTTAATAAACTTAAAACATCAAAATATATTAAAAGTGTTGTAAATATATTTTGAACATACTTTGATATATATGTATATATTGTTATAGGTTCGTGAATCAACCAGTGGCCAAGTCTTACTTCCCGACGAAGTAAAAATCTGTGAAAGTGAGTTATAGTCCCACTTTTAAAATCTAATATTTTTGGGATGAGAATACATGCAGGTTTTATAAATGATTTACAAAATAGACACAAGTACGTGAAACTACATTCTATGGTTGAATTATCGAAATCGAATATGCCCCTTTTTATTAAGTCTGGTAATCTAAGAATTAGGGAACAGACACCCTAATTGACGCGAATCCTAAAGATAGATCTATCGGGCCCAACAAGCCCCATCCAAAGTACCGGATGCTTTAGTACTTCGAAATTTATATCATATCCGAAGGGTGTCCCGGAATGATGGGGATATTCTTATATATGCATCTTGTTAATGTCGGTTACCAGGTGTTCACCATATGAATGATTTTTATCTCTATGTATGGGATGTGTATTGAAATATGAAATCTTGTGGTCTATTATTATGATTTGTGTGATGACCCAGAAATTTCGACTAAATTTAAACTTAATCTTTGTATGATTAACATTTCCGACACGATAAGCAAAGTCTGTAAAACTGAATCTCAAAATTTTTGAATTACTTTTATATATTTAAATACCCTTCGGTTGTTTTCGACGATTCGCGAACAATTATATGTAAATAGATACATATATACTATAACATGAAAATGTAACAATGTATTAATTGTTTGATACCGTACATTAAACTTATTGGTTTAAATATCTATTTGAATGTATATGATAAGTTGAAATATTTATTATTAAAATTTATTTATAAATAACTTCCAATGTGTATTTAAAAACTGATTTATGTATATTAAAAAGATATATACATATATATAATAAACGATAGTAACATTCGTTTATTGATTCAATTGATATTTAGATAAGTTAACTAAAGCGTTTAAGATGAACCAGTTAAACACTAATTTGTTACAGTGTTTTCAAATTGCCACATTACTCAAAATGCTACAGTGTTTTCGAAAATCACTATTTGCTACAGTGAAATTGACTTTGCTACAGTGAATTGCTACAGTAACTTTGCTACAGTAAAACACTATTATAAAAATGTATTTTAACAAATAGCGAGACGATGATTTATAGAAGTAAATGACCAAAACACTCGAAAGTTTAAGATACACTTTGAGTGATATAATTAAGGGATAATTTAAGGCTATATTTTGACAAAGGTACGTGTCACGAAATGTAAAATGCAAGTTTTCTAAGCGTACGAAAATGCGTTCGAGAAATCGGAACCGGGACATAAGTCGAGTGATGACGTACGACTTATCGGAACAAAAATTACAAGTCAACTATGCACGTGAATTTAATATAATATATAATTAATTATATAAATTATATATATTATATTTATATTTATTTAATATGTCGACAAGCAAAATGTTAAAAATTTGTGAGCTGTCCCAGGGTGCCATGCGATCGCATGGCCTTGAAGTACAAATCCCATGCGATCGCATGGAGTGCTTTTTCAGGTATGATTGCTATAAATTGCAGTTTTTGGCTCGAGATAATCACACACATACATATTACTCCGTATTTATTTTATTTATTATTTATATTATTATTATTATTATTATTATTATTATTATTATTATTATTATTAATAAGATTATTATTAATTTTATTATTTTTTATTATTAGTGTTATTATTTTTGCGATACAAAAATAATAATGTACATCAAATATTACGACGGAGTGCTGTCCAAGTAATTTTCAAAATGAGTTTTCGAGCAAGCTAGAGCTAAGGAAATTATGGGTTATTGCCAAGGAGGTTATGGGTAATGTTCGGGAGTATTTTTGTGAATCAAACCTCGTGTTTATCATCTCCGATGCGTCTACGTGCTTTCCTGCAATATTGTATATCAATATTAAACAGTGAGTTTCATTGATCCCTTTTTAATTGCTTTTGCAATATATATTTTTGGGCTGAGAATACATGCAATTTATTTTAAACGCAATGGATACAAGTACATACTAAATTCTACACTGAGTTTGAACCAAAAATCCCTTAGCTTTGGTAACTGTTAACTGCCAGTTATAAGAACTGGTGGGCGCGAGTAGTAGTATATGGATCCATAGGGCTTGACATCCCCGTTCGAGCTAGAGCGCTAGCCTTTTAACGGACGTATGCTATTTGAGAAGCGTACACGTTGGTTTGCGTGTATTATTAAGATGATTATACAGAGGGTACAAATTATATAAACGTTAAAGTTTAGTTACCAGGGTGCTCAATTTTGTAGAACCGATTGATAAACGTTTCGAATGAAACAACTGAAATCTTGTGGTCCACCTTTTATTTAAAACATAATGATAAACATTTTGAATGAAACAACTGAACTTTTGTAATCCACATTGATATACGGATTATGTGTAATATTAAAACTATGAACTCACCAACCTTTGTGTTGACACTTGAAGCATGTTTATTCTCAGGTTTCTAGAAGTCTTCCGCTGTTTGCTCATACGTGATACAAGTTATGTGCTTGGAGTCATACATGCTATATACAAGAAACTTGCATTCACCAAACCATTACCATGTATCTTATTTTGACTGTATTGTCAACAGATGTATTATTGTAAACCATTTAAATGGTGATTGTCTATACCTAGGAATCATCAGATGTTAAAAACCTGGAATTTATATATTCATTTATGAAATACCTTTTCAAACGAATGCAATGTTACAAAACGTATCACATAGAGGTCAAATACCTCGCAATGAAATCAATGAATGACGTGTTCGTCCATATGGATTTGGAGCGATCGTCACAATATATATAGGTTAAACCTATAACTCACCAACATTTTTGTTGACGTTTTAAGCATGTTTATTCTCAGGTGATTATTAAGAGCTTCCGCTGTTGCATACTTAAATAAGGACGAGATTTGGAGTCCATGCTTGTATGATATTGTGTAAAAACTGCATTCAAGAAACTTATTTTGCTGTAACATATTTGTATTGTAAACCATTATGTAATGGTCGTGTGTAAACAGGATATTTTAGATTATCATTATTTGATAATCTACGTAAAGCTTTTTAAACCTTTATTGATGAAATAAAGGTTATGGTTTGTTTTAAAATGAATGCAGTCTTTGAAAAACGTCTCATATAGAGGTCAAAACCTCGCAACGAAATCAATTAATATGGAACGTTTTTAATCAATAAGAACGGGACATTTCAGTTGGTCTCCGAGCGTTGGTCTTAGTGAACCAGAAAATTTGCATTAGTGTGTCTTATCGAGTTTGTTAGGATGCATTAGTGAGTCTGGACTTCGACCGTGTTTTCTTTAAAAATGATTGCTTAACATTTTTGTTGGAAACTATATATTTTTAACATATGAATATTATGTGATATATTAATCTCTTAACGTGTTTGATATTATGTGATAGATGTCTACCTCTAGAACAAGTCCCATTGACTCACCTAATAATAATGAAGAGTCAAATGTAAATTGGAATGATTCGTGGACTGATTCACAAGTTCCCGAAGAGGAACCGGAAGAGGAGTCGGAACCGGAAGAAGAATCGGAACCGGAAGAAGAAATAGAACCGGTGGGGGAAATAATAAAACGGTTAAGTAAAAGAGAATCCTCAACCAACCGACCAAGGTTAATTATGGTCAATGGTGTTTCCGCCAAGGAAGCAAAATATTGGGAGGATTACCAATTCTCCGATGAATCGGATTCCGACGAGAATTCCGATGATGTTATAGAAATTACCCCAACTGAATTTAAAAAGGCAGAAGAAAATAATAAGGGAAAGGGCATAAAAATAGAGAAATCTAATTTCAACCCCGATGAACTTTATATGTATCGTCAACCCCCGAAGTCCTTAAGTTGTAACAATGACCCGGGAACCTCTAAACCACCAGGTTTTTCTAAACCAATGTGGACAACGACGGCTTGTATTAGGGGAACATCATATATCCCTAGAAACTTGGCAAAACGAACCAAAACCGAACAAGAAGAAACGAGCGAGTCGGAATAAGATAGTTGTATTCGTGTGGTGTAATATATGTAATATAGTCTGCTTATGCTTTATGATATATGTAAAAATTGCTTGTATTAATAAGTATTTTTTTTATGAATCTAACTATTGTCTATTTTACAGTATAAAAACACAAAATGGATAGACAACCCAATATTTTAAGAGACCTACCCGGAGACATGATTGATGAAATCTTGTCTAGAGTCGGTCAGAATTCCTCGGCACAACTATTTAAGGCGAGATCAGTTTGTAAGACATTCGAAGAACGTTCCAAGAATGTCTTGGTTTATAAGAGACTTTCGTTTGAAAGATGGGGGATATCACATTGGGAAACCCATAAGTTACGATGTGTTTACTTTGACGCATATATTGCGGGGAACCCAAATGCTATTTTACGCAACGGGTTAAGAAATTATTTTGACTCAATATATCCGAATATTGGACTTCGTGATTTAGAAAAAGCGGCTAACATGCAACATAAAGAAGCATGTTATGCTTACGGATTAGTAATGTTCGCTTCTCACCAAAGTGAGAACAAGAACATCGGGCTACAACTATTAAACAAAACGTTTCCATAAGTGACGGAGTCGGTAATTGGGGTAAGAAATGAGGTTTTTAGATTGTTACGGGACTGTTAGACATTACGTAACCCTCGTCCCTTTGACGACGTTACAACACGCTGTCTTATCAACGGCCATAACGGTTATGTTCCACAAGACCAAGGATGGGAAGTAGTCCTAGTAAAACCAGAATGCATGACTTGTTTCTGGACGTATGAATTACGTGTCTTTATTGCCTTTGCTGAACGACTTGTGTACTAGCTAGAATTATCTTCACAACTATCTTGTATCAAAGTTATTGTGTGCTATATTTCATGCTTTATGTAAAATAAGCGGTATTGTAAGTTTGTAAAATATTGTATAAAAGTTTGAACGCGAAATATTATTATAATCAGTTTTTCATATAGAATTGTAGTAGTTGAATTGTATATTAGCTACTAAGTATGAACTTAACGGGTAGGTACAACCCGAATTTAAACTTATAAAACGTTAATATGAAGAAAAAGCTTTTATAAATGAGTTCATATTATGCTACGAAATACTATTAACTACTCTTAATATTCTGTATGATTAACTTGTTCCATTTGACTATTTTGAAGGAAATGTCACCGACTACTCGACACACCGTGAATATGAATGAAGAGGAATTCCGTACTTTTCTAGCTTCAAACATAGCCGCAGTACAGGCTGCGCTACATACCAACAATAACCTTGGATCTAGCAGTACAGGAAATCGTGTAGGATGCACCTACATAGAATTCACTGCCTGCAAACCTTTGGAATTTGATGGAACCGAAGGACCGATCGGATTGAAACGGTGGACCGAGAAGATCGAATCGGTGTTTGCCATAAGTAAGTGTACTGAAGAGGACAAAGTGAAGTACGCTACGCATACCTTCACAGGTTCTGCGTTAACATGGTGGAATACCTATCTAGAGCAAGTGGGACAAGACGATGTGTACGCACTACCGTGGTCAGCATTCAAGCACTTGATGAACGAGAAGTACCATCCCAGAACCGAGGTCAATAAGCTCAAGACAGAACTTAGAGGGTTACGAACCCAAGGATTTGATATTACCACGTACGAAAGACGATTCACAGAATTGTGCCTATTGTGTCCGGGAGCATTCGAAGATGAGGAAGAGAAGATTGACGCGTTTGTGAAAGGATTACTGGAAAGAATCCAAGAAGATATAAGTTCACACGAGCCCGCCTCTATACAACAGGCATGTAGAATGGCTCACAAACTAGTGAACCAGATTGAAGAAAGAATTAAAGAACAGACTGCTGAAGAGGCCAATGTGAAGCAAGTCAAAAGAAAGTGGGAGGAAAACGGTGATAAGAATCACCAATACAACAACAACAGCAATTACAACAATAATCGCAACAATTATCCCAACAATCGCAACATCAATCGCAACTACAACAAACGGCCCAACAACAACAACAACAACAACAACAACAACAACAACAACAACAACAACAACAACAACAACAACAACAGCAACTACAACAATCATCCCAACAACAATAATAACCGCAACAACAACAACAATCAGAAGCAGCTATGCCAAAGGTGTGAAAAGTATCAATCGGGGTTCTGCACCAAATTTTGCAACAAGTGTAAAAGAAATGGTCATAGCGCGGCGAAGTGTGAGGTCTACGGACCAGGGGTTAATAGAACGAAAGGAACAAATGGTGTCGGAACGAGTAATGGCGGAGCAAGTAGTGTCGGAGCAAGTTATGCCAATGTAGTTTGTTATAAATGTGGAAAACCGGGCCACATTATTAGAAATTGCCCAAACCAGGAGAACACGAATGGACAAGGCCGCGGAAGAGTTTTCAATATTAATGCGGCAGAGGCACAGGAAGACCCGGAGCTTGTTACGGGTACGTTTCTTATTGACAATAAATCTGCTTACGTTTTATTTGATTCGGGTGCGGATAGAAGCTATATGAGTAGAGATTTTTGTGCTAAATTAAGTTGTCCATTGATGCCTTTGGATAGTAAATTTTTACTCGAATTAGCAAATGGTAAATTAATTTCAGCAGATAATATATGTCGGAATCGAGAAATTAAACTGGTTAGCGAAACATTTAAGATTGATTTGATACCAGTAGAGTTAGGGAGTTTTGATGTGATAATCGGTATGGACTGGTTGAAAGAAGTGAAAGCAGAGATCGTCTGTTACAAAAATGCAATTCGCATTATACGAGAAAAAGGAAAACCCTTAATGGTGTACGGAGAAAAGGGAAACACGAAGCTACATCTTATTAGTAATTTGAAGGCACAAAAACTAATAAGAAAAGGTTGCTATGCTGTTCTAGCACACGTCGAGAAAGTACAAACTGAAGAAAAGAGCATCAATGATGTTCCCGTCGCAAAAGAATTTCCCGATGTATTTCTGAAAGAATTACCGGGATTACCCCCACATCGATCCGTTGAATTTCAAATAGATCTTGTACCAGGAGCTGCACCAATAGCTCGTGCTCCTTACAGACTCGTACCCAGCGAGATGAAAGAACTGCAAAGCTAATTACAAGAACTTTTAGAGCGTAGTTTCATTCGACCAAGTACATCACCGTGGGGAGCTCCTGTTTTGTTTGTCAAGAAGAAAGATGGTACATTTAGGTTGTGTATCGACTACCGAGAGTTGAACAAACTTACCATCAAGAACCGCTACCCACTACCGAGAATCGAAGACTTATTTGATCAACTACAAGGCTCGTCTGTTTATTCAAAGATTGACTTACGTTCCGGGTATCATCAAATGTGGGTGAAAGAAGATGATATTCCAAAGACTGCTTTCAGAACACGTTACGGTCATTACGAGTTTATGGTCATGCCGTTTGGTTTAACTAATGCACCAGCTGTGTTCATGGACCTTATGAACCGAGTGTGTGGACCATACCTTGACAAGTTTGTCATTGTTTTCATTGATGACATACTTATTTACTCAAAGAATGACCAAGAACACGGTGAACATTTGAGAAAGGTGTTAGAAGTATTGAGGAAGGAAGAATTGTACGCTAAGTTTTCAAAGTGTGCATTTTGGTTGGAAGAAGTTCAATTCCTCGGTCACATAGTGAACAAAGAAGGTATTAAGGTGGATCCGGCAAAGATAGAAACTGTTGAAAAGTGGGAAACCCCGAAAACTCCGAAACACATACGCCAGTTTTTAGGACTAGCTGGTTACTACAGAAGGTTCATCCAAGACTTTTCCAGAATAGCAAAACCCTTGACTGCATTAACGCAAAAAGGGAAGAAATTTGAATGGAATGATGAACAAGAGAAAGCGTTTCAGTTATTGAAGAAAAATCTAACTACGGCACCTATATTGTCATTGCCTGAAGGGAATGATGATTTTGTGATTTATTGTGACGCATCAAAGCAAGGTCTCGGTTGTGTATTAATGCAACGAACGAAGGTGATTGCTTATGGGTCTAGACAATTGAAGATTCACGAACAAAATTATACGACGCATGATTTGGAATTAGGCGCGGTTGTTTTTGCATTAAAGACTTGGAGGCACTACTTATATGGGGTCAAAAGTATTATATATACCGACCACAAAAGTATTCAACACATATTTAATCAGAAACAACTGAATATGAGGCAGCGTAGGTGGATTGAATTATTGAATGATTACGACTTTGAGATTCGTTACCACCCGGGGAAGGCAAATGTGGTAGCCGATGCCTTGAGCAGGAAGGACAGAGAACCCATTCGAGTAAAATCTATGAATATAATGATTCATAATAACCTTACTACTCAAATAAAGGAGGCGCAACAAGGAGTTTTAAAAGAGGGAAATTTAAAGGATGAAATACCCAAAGGATCGGAGAAGCATCTTAATATTCGGGAAGACGGAACCCGGTATAGGGCTGAAAGGATTTGGGTACCAAAATTTGGAGATATGAGAGAAATGGTACTTAGAGAAGCTCATAAAACCAGATACTCAATACATCCTGGAACGGGGAAGATGTACAAGGATCTCAAGAAACATTTTTGGTGGCCGGGTATGAAAGCCGATGTTGCTAAATACGTAGGAGAATGTTTGACGTGTTCTAAGGTCAAAGCTGAGCATCAGAAACCATCAGGTCTACTTCAACAACCCGAAATCCCGGAATGGAAATGGGAAAACATTACCATGGATTTCATCACTAAATTGCCAAGGACTGCAAGTGGTTTTGATACTATTTGGGTAATAGTTGATCGTCTCACCAAATCAGCACACTTCCTGCCAATAAGAGAAGATGACAAGATGGAGAAGTTAGCACGACTGTATTTGAAGGAAGTCATCTCCAGACATGGAATACCAATCTCTATTATCTCTGATAGGGATGGCAGATTTATTTCAAGATTCTGGCAGACATTACAGCAAGCATTAGGAACTCGTCTAGACATGAGTACTGCCTATCATCCACAAACTGATGGGCAGAGCGAAAGGACGATACAAACGCTTGAAGACATGCTACAAGCATGTGTTATTGATTTCGGAAACAGTTGGGATCGACATCTACCGTTAGCAGAATTTTCTTACAACAACAGCTACCATTCAAGCATTGAGATGGCGCCGTTTGAAGCACTTTATGGTAGAAAGTGAAGGTCTCCGATTTTTTGGAGTGAAGTGGGGGATAGACAGATTACGGGTCCGGAGATTATACAAGAAACTACCGAGAAGATCATCCAAATTCAACAACGGTTGAAAACCGCCCAAAGTCGACAAAAGAGCTACGCTGACATTAAAAGAAAAGATATAGAATTTGAAATTGGAGAGATGGTCATGCTTAAAGTTTCACCTTGGAAAGGCGTTGTTTGATTTGGTAAACGAGGGAAATTAAATCCAAGGTATATTGGACCATTCAAGATTATTGATCGTGTCGGACCAGTAGCTTACCGACTTGAGTTACCTCAACAACTCGCGGCTGTACATAACACTTTCCACGTCTCGAATTTGAAGAAATGTTTTGCTAAAGAAGATCTCACTATTCCGTTAGATGAAATCCAAATCAACGAAAAACTTCAATTCATCGAAGAACCCGTTGAAATAATGGATCGTGAGGTTAAAAGACTTAAGCAAAACAAGATACCAATTGTTAAGGTTCGATGGAATGCTCGTAGAGGGCCCGAGTTCACCTGGGAGCATGAAGATCAGATGAAGAAGAAATACCCGCATCTATTTCCAGAAGATTCGTCAACACCTTCAACAGCTTAAAATTTCGGGACGAAATTTATTTAACGGGTAGGTACTGTAGTGACCCGAACTTTTCCATGTTTATATATATTAATTGAGATTGATATTTACATGATTAAATGTTTCCAACATGTTAAGCAATCAAACTTGTTAAGACTTGATTAATTGAAATAGGTTTCATATAGACAATTGACTACCCAAGTTGACCGGTGATTCACGAATGTTAAAACTTGTAAAAACTATATGATGACATATATATGGTTATATATATAGTTAACATGATATTATGATAAGTAAACATATCGTTAAGCATATTAACAATGAACTACATATGTAAAAACAAGACTACTAACTTAATGATTTTGAAACGAGACATATATGTAACGATTATCGTTGTAACGACATTTAATGTATATATATCATATTAAGAGATATTCGTACATCATAATATCATGATAATATAATAATTTAAAATCTCTTTTGATATTATAAACATTGGGTTAACAACATTTAACAAGATCGTTAACCTAAAGGTTTCAAAACAACATTTACATGTAACGACTAACGATGACTTAACGACTCAGTTAAAATGTATATACATGTAGTGTTTTAATATGTATTCATACACTTTTGAAAGACTTCAAGACACTTATCAAAATACTTCTACTTAACAAAAATGCTTACAATTACATCCTCGTTCAGTTTCATCAACAATTCTACTCGTATGCACCCGTATTCGTACTCGTACAATACACAGACTTTAGATGTATGTACTATTAGAATATACACTCCAATGATCAGCTCTTAGTAGCCCATGTGAGTCACCTAACACATGTGGGAACCATCATTTGGCAACTAGCATGAAATATCTCATAAAATTACAAAAATATGAGTAATCATTTATGACTTATTTACATGAAAACAAAATTACATATCCTTTATATCTAATCCATACACCAATGACCAAAAACACCTACAAAAACTTTCATTCTTCAATTATCTTCATCTAATTGATCTCTCTCAAGTTCTATCTTCAAGTTCTAAGTGTTCTTCATAAATTCCAAAAGTTCTAGTTTCATAAAATCAAGAATACTTTCAAGTTTGCTAGCTCACTTCCAATCTTGTAAGGTGATCATCCAACCTCAAGAAATCTTTGTTTCTTACAGTAGGTTATCATTCTAATACAAGGTAATAATCATATTCAAACTTTGGTTCAATTTCTATAACTATAACAATCTTATTTCAAGTGATGATCTTACTTGAACTTGTTTTCGTGTCATGATTCTGCTTCAAGAACTTCGAGCCATCCAAGGATCCATTGAAGCTAGATCCATTTTTCTATTTTCCAGTAGGTTTATCCAAGGAACTTAAGGTAGTAATGATGTTCATAACATCATTCGATTCATACATATAAAGCTATCTTATTCGAAGGTTTAAACTTGTAATCACTAGAACATAGTTTAGTTAATTCTAAACTTGTTCGCAAACAAAAGTTAATCCTTCTAACTTGACTTTTAAAATCAACTAAACACATGTTCTATATCTGTATGATATGCTAACTTAATGATTTAAAACCTGAAAACACGAAAAACACCGTAAAACCGGATTTACGCCGTCGTAGTAACACCGCGGGCTGTTTTGGGTTAGTTAATTAAAAACTATGATAAACTTTGATTTAAAAGTTGTTATTCTGAAAAAATGATTTTTATTATGAACATGAAACTATATCCAAAAATTATGGTTAAACTCAAAGTGGAAGTATGTTTTCTAAAATGGTCATCTAGACGTCGTTCTTTCGACTGAAATGACTACCTTTACAAAAACGACTTGTAACTTATTTTTCTGACTATAAACCTATACTTTTTCTGTTTAGATTCATAAAATAGAGTTCAATATGAAACCATAGCAATTTGATTCACTCAAAACGGATTTAAAATGAAGAAGTTATGGGTAAAACAAGATTGGATAATTTTTCTCATTTTAGCTACGTGAAAATTGGTAACAAATCTATTCCAACCATAACTTAATCAACTTGTATTGTATATTATGTAATCTTGAGATACCATAGACACGTATACAATATTTCGACCTATCATGTCGACACATCTATATATATTTCGGAACAACCATAGACACTCTATATGTGAATGTTGGAGTTAGCTATACAGGGTTGAGGTTGATTCCAAAATATATATAGTTTGAGTTGTGATCAATACTGAGATACGTATACACTGGGTCGTGGATTGATTCAAGATAATATTTATCGATTTATTTCTGTACATCTAACTGTGGACAACTAGTTGTAGGTTACTAACGAGGACAGCTGACTTAATAAACTTAAAACATCAAAATATATTAAAAGTGTTGTAAATATATTTTGAACATACTTTGATATATATGTATATATTGTTATAGGTTCATGAATCAACCAGTGGCCAAGTCTTACTTCCCGACGAAGTAAAAATCTGTAAAAGTGAGTTATAGTCCCACTTTCAAAATCTAATATTTTTGGGATGAGAATACATGCAGGTTTTATAAATGATTTACAAAATAGACACAAGTACGTGAAACTACATTCTATGGTTGAATTATCGAAATCGAATATGCCCCTTTTTATTAAGTCTGGTAATCTAAGAATTAGGGAACAGACACCCTAATTGACGCGAATCCTAAAGATAGATCTATCGGGCCCAACAAGCCCTATCCAAAGTACCGGATGCTTTAGTACTTCGAAATTTATATCATATCCGAAGGGTGTCTCGGAATGATGGGGATATTCTTATATATGCATCTTGTTAATGTCGGTTACCAGGTGTTCACCATATGAATGATTTTTATCTCTATGTATGGGATGTGTATTGAAATATGAAATCTTGTGGTCTATTATTATGATTTGATATATATAGGTTAAACCTATAACTCACCAACATTTTTGTTGACGTTTTAAGCATGTTTATTCTCAGGTGATTATTAAGAGCTTCCGCTGTCGCATACTTAAATAAGGACGAGATTTGGAGTCCATGCTTGTATGATATTGTGTAAAAACTGCATTCAAGAAACTTATTTTGTTGTAACATATTTGTATTGTAAACCATTATGTAATGGTCGTATGTAAACAGGATATTTTAGATTATCATTATTTGATAATCTACGTAAAGCTTTTTAAACCTTTATTGATGAAATAAAGGTTATGGTTTGTTTTAAAATGAATGCAGTCTTTGAAAAACGTCTCATATAGAGGTCAAAACCTCGCAACGAAATCAATTAATATGGAACGTTTTTAATCAATAAGAACGGGACATTTCACTAACCATGTCACTATCCTCTTAAATTGTTTATCTTCCTATATGAATTCGATCACAGCTTCATCTTGATCATTATCATCATTAATCGATAATTTAACATAAAATCATAATATTATCATCATGTCATCGAATCCATCATCATCTTAACATCACCATAATCATAATCGTGAATCATCATCGAAATCATACAACCTCATCACCAATTACGATCATAATCATCATGACCTAATCGTCACCAATGTAAAAACATCATTTTCGTTATTCCTTAAATAATGTGTGTGTGTGTGTGTTGTGTTGTCATCGAACAAGAATTTAGAAACAGAAAAAGGCGATTCGCAACCAGTGGCACAATCTACTTCGTAAGCCCAAGTATCAATCAATGGTCCAAGAATAGCTCGATCTAAAGTCTATATTGGACGTTTGTTTGAGCAAAAAACAAAGGAAAAGGGCAACAGTAGCAGACAAATTAAATAATGGGGTTTGATAATGGAATAAAAAGAGAAACAGACAAACAATCCAGCAGGTTCGACAGAAAACAAAACAGTCGGTATTTATTGACGTTCTAATGGGTTTGAATAAACCGAAAGGAAAAATTAGCAGCTGCAGTAACAACATTATATTCTTGTGTTTGTGTCGACTGAACCTGAGTAAACAGAAACGAAAATATTGCTGTTAGCAATAGCAGTGAAACAAGGATGGGTTGGTGGGGTGATCGAGCTGTATAGTAACAGAAGGATAACAGCGTAGCAGTAATAACGAGTAGCAGCCATAATTGCAACTTATTGGTGTTCGTATTAAGATAGAAACAAGAATTGGTGGCGGTTTATGGTGAGCAAAATAGAAGAGAGAGATGGTAGTTTGTTGATGGTGATTTTCATGGTGAGATGGTGGTGTTAAGGTGGCATAGGGTGGTGGTGATTAAATGGTGGTAATAGGTGGTGTTGGGTTGGTGTAGGGTTTGTGGGTTCACTATGAAACAGGAGATATTAACACAAAGTAATGGTCTAACTGCTGGAAAAACATGATATACCTGATTATGGTGGTGGTGCTTCTCGTTCAGGAAGAAAAGAAAGGGAGGAAATAAAGATGATAATTGTGGTGGTGATGATAGGATGGTGTTGTTGATGGAGGTGGTTATTGTGATGACCCAGAAATTTCCGATCAAATTTAAACTTTAATCTTTATATGTTCCTGACACAATAAGCAAAATCTGTAATGTTGAGTCTCGAAAGTTTTGAAAATCTATATTAATGTAATCAATTACCCTTTGACTATGCTCGACGATTCACGAACATTTATGTGTATACTGATATGTGAAATGTCCCGTTCTTATTGATTAAAAACGTTCCATATTAATTGATTTCGTTGCGAGGTTTTGACCTCTATATGAGACGTTTTTCAAAGACTGCATTCATTTTAAAACAAACCATAACCTTTATTTCATTAATAAAGGTTTAAAAAGCTTTACGTAGATTATCAAATAATGATAATCTAAAATATCCTGTTTACACGCGACCATTACATAATGGTTTACAATACAAATATGTTACAACGAAATAAGTTTCTTGAATGCAGTTTTTACACAATATCATACAAGCATGGACTCCAAATCTCGTCCTTATTTAAGTATGCGACAGCGGAAGCTCTTAATAATCACCTGAGAATAAACATGCTTAAAACGTCAACAAAAATGTTGGTGAGTTATAGGTTTAACCTATATATTATCAAATCATAATAATAGACCACAAGATTTCATATTTCAATACACATCCCATACATAGAGATAAAAATCATTCATATGGTGAACACCTGGAAACTGACATTAACAAGATGCATATTTAAGAATATCCCCATCATTCCGGGATCCTCCTTCGGACATGATATAAATTTCGAAGTACTAAAGCATCCGGTACTTTGGATGGGGTTTGTTAGGCCCAATAGATCTATCTTTAGGATTCGCATCAATTAGGGTGTCTGTTCCCTAATTCTTAGATTACCAGACTTAATAAAAAGGGGCATATTCGATTTCGATAATTCAACCATAGAATGTAGTTTCACGTACTTGTGTCTATTTTGTAAATCATTTATAAAACCTGCATGTATTCTCATCCCAATAATATTAGATTTTAAAAGTGGGACTATAACTCACTTTCACAGATTTTTTTACTTCGTCGGGAAGTAAGACTTGGCCACTGGTCGATTCACGAACCTATAACAAATATGTACATATATATCAAAGTATGTTCAAAATATATTTACAACACTTTTAATACATTTTGATGTTTTAAGTTTATTAAGTCAGCTGTCCTCGTTAGTAACCTACAACTAGTTGTCCACAGTTAGATGTACAGAAATAAATCGATATATATTATCTTGAATCAATCCACAACCCAGTGTATACATATCTCAGTATTGATCACAACTCAAACTATATATATTTTGGAATCAACCTCAACCCTGTATAGCTAACTCCAACATTCACATATAGAGTGTCTATGGTTGTTCCGAAATATATATAGATGTGTCGACATGATAGGTCGAAACATTGTATACGTGTGTATGGTATCTCAAGATTACATAATATACAATACAAGTTGATTAAGTTACGGTTGGAATAGATTTGTTACCAATTTTCACGTAGCTAAAATGAGTAGTTTTTACCAATTTTGTTTTGCTCGCCATTTCTTCGTTTCTAATCCGTTTTGAGTGATTTAAGCAGCCACGGTTTCATATTGAACTTGAATTTATGAAAATAAACAGAAAAGGTATAGGTTTATAGTCAGAAATACAAGTTACAATTCGTTTTTGAAAGAGGTAGTCATTTCCGTCGAAAGAACGACATCTTGATGACTGTTTTGAAAAACATACTTTCACTTTGAGTTTAACCATGATTTTTGGATATGGTTTCATGTTCATAAGAAAAATCATTTTCCCAGAAGTATAGCTTTTAAATCAAAGTTTTTCATAGTTTTTAATTATCCAAACCAAAACAGCCCCCGGTTGTAACTACGATGGCGTAAATCCGGTTTTATGGTGTTTATCGTGTTTCTGGGTTTTAAATCATTAAATTAGCATATCATATAGATATAGATCATGTGTATAGTTGATTTTAAAAGTGTAGTTAGAAGGATTAACTTTATTTTCGAACAAGTTTAGAATTAACTAAACTATGTTCTAGTGATTACTAGTTTACCACTTCGAATATGATAGCTTTTTATGTATGAATCGAATGATGTTATGAACATCATTACTACCTTAATTTCCTTGGATAAACCTACTGGAAAAGAAAAAAAATGGATCTAGCTTCAACGGATCCTTGGATGGCTCGAAGTTCTTGAAGAAGAATCATGACACGAAAACAAGTTTAAGTAAGATCATCACTTGAAATAAGATTGTTATAGTTATAGAAATTGAACCAAAGTTTGAATATGATTATTACCTTGTATTAGAATGATAACATACTGTAAGAAACAAAGATTTCTTGAGTTTGGATGATCACCTTACAAGATTGGAAGTGAGCTAGCAAACTTGAAAGTATTCTTGATTTTATGTAACTAGAACTTGTAGAATTTATGAAGAACACTTAGAACTTGAAGTTAGAACTTGAGAGAGATCAATTAGATGAAGAAAATTGAAGAATGAAAGTGTTTGTAGGTGTTTTTGGTCATTGGTGTATGGATTAGATATAAAGGATATGTAATTTTGTTTTCATGTAAATAAGTCATGAATGATTACTCATATTTTTGTAATTTTATGAGATATTTCATGCTAGTTGCCAAATGATGGTTCCCACATGTGTTAGGTGACTCACATGGACTGCTAAGAGCTGATCATTGGAGTGTATATACCAATAGTACATACATCTAAAAGCTATGTATTGTACGAGTACGAATACGGGTGCATACGAGTAGAATTGTTGATGAAACTGAACGATGTAATTGTAAGCATTTTTGTTAAGTAGAAGTATTTTGATAAGTGTCTTGAAGTCTTTCAAAAGTGTATGAATACATATTAAAACACTACATGTATATACATTTTAACTGAGTCGTTAAGTCATCGTTAGTCGTTACATGTAAGTGTTGTTTTGAGACCTTTAGGTTAACGATCTTGTTAAATGTTGTTAACCCAAAGTTTATAATATCAAATGAGATTTTAAATTATTATATTATCATGATATTATGATATATTAATATATCTTAATATGATATATACATTTAAATGTCGTTACAACGATAATCGTTACATATATGTCTCGTTTTGAAATCCTTAAGTTAGTAGTCTTGTTTTTACTTATGTAGTTCATTGTTAATACACTTAATGATATATTTAATTATCATATTATCATGTTATATATAATATAACAATGTATTAATATGCTTCATATATATTTAGTAAGACGTGGTTATAACGATAATCGTTATATGTATCGTTTCGAGTTTCATACGTCAATAGTCTCCTTTTTAAGTATATAACTTATTGTTACTATTTTTAATGAGATACTTGATTATCATTATATCATGTTAAACATATATATTTATTCATTTATGTATCATCATGTCATATATAACTTATAGCGTTCGTGAATCATTGGTCAAACTGGGTAATCAGACGTTTACAAAATTTCCGTTTCAATTAATCAAGTCTTAACAAGTTTGATTGCTTAATATGTTGGAAACATTTAATCATGTAAATATAGTTTGCATTAAACATATAATCATAGAAAGGTTCAGAAAAGTTCGGGTCACTACAGTACCTACCCGTTAAATAAATTTCGTCCCGAAATTTTAAGCGATTGGAGGTGTTGGCTCATCTTCTGGAAATAAGTGCGGGTACTTCTTCTTCATCTGATCTTCTCGTTCCCAGGTGAACTCAGGTCCTCTACGAGCATTCCATCGAACCTTAACAATCGGTATCTTGTTTTGTTTAAGTCTCTTAGCCTCACGATCCATTATTTCACCGGGTTCTTCAATGAATTGAAGTTTTTCATTGATTTGGATTTCGTCCAATGGAATAGTGAGATCTTCTTTAGCAAAATATTTCTTCAAATTCGAGACGTGGAAAGTGTTATGTACAGCTGCGAGTTGTTGAGGTAACTCAAGTCGGTAAGCTACTGGTCCGACACGATCAATAATCTTGAATGGTCCAATATACCTTGGATTTAATTTCCCTCGTTTACCAAATCGAACAACACCTTTCCAAGGTGTAACCTTAAGCATGACCATCTCTCCAATTCCAAATTATATATCTTTTCTTTTAATGTCGGCGTAGCTCTTTTGGATGATCTTCTCAGTAGTTTCTTGTATTATCTCCGGACCCGTAATCTGTCTATCCCCCACTTCACTCCAACAAATCGGAGACCTGTACTTTCTACCATAAAGTGCTTCAAACGGAGCCATCTTAATGCTTGAATGGTAGCTATTGTTGTAGGAAAATTCTGCTAACGGTAGATGTCGATCCCAACTGTTTCCGAAATCAATAGCACATGCTTGTAGCATGTCTTCAAGCATTTGTATCGTCCTTTCACTCTGCCCATCAGTTTGTGGATGATAGGAAGTACTCATGTCTAGACGAGTTCCTAATGCTTGCTGTAATGTCTGCCAGAATCTTGAAATAAATCTGCCATCCCTATAAGAGATAATAGAGATTGGTATTCCATGTCTGGAGACGACTTCCTTCAAATACAGTCGTGCTAACTTCTCCATCTTGTCATCTTCTCTTATTGGCAGCAAGTGTGTAGATTTGGTAAGACGATCAACTATTACCCAAATAGTATCAAAACCACTTGCAGTCCTTGGCAATTTAGTGATGAAATCCATGGTAATGTTTTCCCATTTCCATTCCGGGATTTCGGGTTGTTGAAGTAGACCTGATGGTTTCTGATGCTCCGCTTTGACCTTAGAACACGTCAAACATTCCCCTACGTATTTAGCAACATCGGCTTTCATACCTGGCCACCAAAAATGTTTCTTGAGATCCTTGTACATCTTCCCCGTTCCAGGATGTATTGAGTATCTGGTTTTATGAGCTTCTCTAAGTACCATTTCTCTCATATCTCCAAATTTTGGTACCCAAATCCTTTCAGCCCTATACCGGGTTCCTTCTTCCCAAATATTAAGATGCTTCTCCGATCCTTTGGGTATTTCATTCTTTAAATTTCCCTCTTTTAAAACTCCTTGTTGCGCCTCTTTTATTTGAGTAGTAAGGTTATTGTGAATCATTATATTCATAGATTTTACTCGAATGGGTTCTCTGTCCTTTCTACTCAAGGCGTCGGCTACCACATTTGCCTTCCCCGGGTGGTAACGAATCTCAAAGTCGTAATCATTCAATAATTCAATCCACCTACGCTGCCTCATGTTCAGTTGTTTCTGATTAAATATGTGTTGAAGACTTTTGTGGTCGGTATATATAATACTTTTGACCCCATATAAGTAGTGCCTCCAAGTCTTTAATGCAAAAACAACCGCACCTAATTCCAAATCATGCGTCGTATAATTTTGTTCGTGAATCTTCAATTGTCTATACGCATAAGCAATCACCTTCGTTCGTTGCATTAATACACAACCGAGACCTTGCTTTGATGCGTCACAATAAATCACAAAATCATCGTTCCCTTCAGGCAATGACAATATAGGTGCCGTAGTTAGCTTTTTCTTCAATAACTGAAACGCTTTCTCTTGTTCATCCTTCCATTCAAATTTTTTCCCTTTATGCGTTAATGCAGTCAAGGGTTTTGCTATTCTGGAAAAGTCTTGGATGAATCTTCTGTAGTAACCAGCCAATCCTAAAAATTGACGTATATGCTTCGGAGTTTTTGGGGTTTCCCACTTTTCAACGGTTTCGATCTTTGCCGGGTCCACCTGGATACCTTCTTTGTTCACTATGTGACCGAGGAATTGAACTTCTTCTAACCAAAATGCACACTTTGAAAACTTAGCGTACAGTTTTTCTTTCCTCAATACTTCTAGCACTTTTCTCAAATGTTCTTCGTGCTCTTGATCATTCTTTGAGTAAATATGTATGTCATCGATGAAAACAATGACAAACTTGTCAAGATATGGCCCACACACTCGGTTCATAAGGTCCATGAACACAGCTGGTGCGTTAGTCAATCCAAACGGCATAACCATAAACTCGTAATGACCATAACGCGTCCTAAAACAAGTTTTTGGAATATCATCCTCCTTTACTCGCATTTGATGATATCCAGAACGTAAATCGATCTTCGAATAAACCGACGAGCCTTGTAGTTGATCAAATAAGTCGTCAATTCTTGGCAGTGGATAATGGTTTTTGATGGTAAGTTTGTTCAACTCTCTGTAGTCAATACACAACCTAAATGTACCATCTTTCTTCTTGACAAACAAAACAGGAGCTCCCTATGGTGATGTGCTTGGTCGAATGAAACCACGTTCTAATAGTTCTTGCAGTTGGCTTTGCAGTTCTTTCATCTCGCTGGGTGCGAGTCTGTAAGGAGCATGAGCTATTGGTGCTGCTCCTGGTACAAGATCTATTTGAAATTCAACAGATCGATGTGGAGGTAGTCCCGGTAATTCTTTCGGAAATACATCGGGAAATTCTTTTGCGATAAAAACATCATTGATGCTCTTTTCTTCAGTTTGTACTTTCTCGACATGTGCTAGAACAGCATAGCAACCTTTTCTTATTAGTTTTTGTGCCTTCAAATTACTAATAAGATGTAGCTTCGTGTTGCCCTTTTCTCCGTACACCATTAAGGGTTCTCCTTCTTCTCGTACAATGCGAATTGCATTTTTATAACATACGATCTCTGCTTTCACCTTCTTCAGCCACTCCATGCCAACTATTACATCAAAACTCCCTAACTCTACTGGTATCAAATCAATCTTAAAGATTTCGCTACCCAGTTTAATTTCTCGATTCCGGCATATATAATCTGCTGAAATTAATTTACCGTTTGCTAATTCGAGTAAAAATTTACTATCCAACGGCGTCAATGAACAACTTAATTTAGCACAAAATCTCTACTCATATAGCTTCTATCCGCACCCGAATCAAATAAAACGTAAGCAGATTTATTGTCAATAAGAAATGTACCCGTAACAAGCTCCGGGTCTTCCTGTGCCTCTGCCGCATTAATATTGAAAACTCTTTCGCGGCCTTGTCCATTCGTGTTCTCCTGGTTCGGGCAATTTCTAATAATGTGGCCTGGTTTTCCACATTTATAACAAACTACATTGGCATAACTTGCTCCGACACTGCTTGCTCCACCATTACTCGTTCCGACACCATTTGTTCCTTTCGTTCTGTTAACCCCTGGTCCGTAGACCTCACACTTGGCCGCGCTATGACCATTTCTTTTACACTTGTTGCAAAATTTGGTGCAGAACCCCGAGTGATACTTTTCACACCTTTGGCATAGCTGCTTCTAATTATTGTTGTTGTTGCGGTTGTTATTGTTGTTGGGATGATTGTTGTAGTTGTTGTTGTTGTTGTTGTTGTTGTTGTTGTTGTTGTTGTTGTTGTTGTTGTTGTTGTTGTTGTTGTTGTTGTTGTTGTTGTTGTTGTTGTTGTTGTTGTTGTTGTTGTTGTTGTTGGGCCTTTTATTGTAGTTGCGATTGATGTTGCGATTGTTGGGATAGTTGTTGCGATTATTGTTGTAATTGCTGTTGTTGTTGTATTGGTGATTCTTATCACCGTTTTCCTCCCACTTTCTTTTGACTTGCTTCACATTGGCCTCTTCAGCCGCCTGTTCTTTAATTCTTTCCTCAATCTGGTTCACTAGTTTGTGAGCCATTCTACATGCCTGTTGTATGGAGGCGGGCTCGTGTGAACTTATACCTTCTTGGATTCTTTCCGGTAATCCTTTCACAAACGCGTCGATCTTCCCTTCCTCATCTTCGAACGCTCCCGGACACAATAGGCACAATTCTGTGAATCGTCTTTCATATGTGGTAATATCAAATCCTTGGGTTCGTAACCCTCTAAGTTCTGTCTTGAGCTTATTGACCTCGGTTCTGGGACGGTACTTCTCATTCATCAAGTGCTTGAATGCTGACCACGGTAGTGCGTAAGCATCATCTTGTCCCACTTGCGCTAGATAGGTATTCCACCATGTTAACGCAGTACCTGTGAAGGTATGCGTAGCGTACTTCACTTTGTCCTCTTCAGTACACTTACTTATGGCAAACACCGATTCGACCTTCTCGGTCCACTGTTTCAATCCTATCGATCCTTCAGTTTCATCAAATTCCAAAGGTTTGCAGGCAGTGAATTCTTTGTAGGTGCATCCTACACGATTTCCTGTACTGCTAGATCCAAGGTTATTGTTGGTATGTAGCGCAGCCTGTACTGCGGCTATGTTTGAAGCAAGAAAGGCACAAAATTCCTCTTCGCTCATATTCAAGGTGTGTCGAGTAGTTGGTGCCATTTCCTTCAATATAGTCAAATGAAACAAGTTAATCATACAGAATATTAAGAGTAGTCAATAGTATCTCGTAGCATAATATGAACTCATTTATAAAAGCTTTTTCTTCATATTAGCATTTTATAAGTTTAAATTCGGGTAGTACCTACCCGTTAAGTTCATACTTAGTAGCTAATATACAATTCAACTACTACAATTCTATATGAAAAACTGATTATAATAATATTTCGCGTTCAAACTTTTACACAATATTTTACAAACTTACAATACCGCTTATTTTACATATATCATGAAATATAGCACACAATAAATTTGATACAAGATGGTTGTGAAAATAATTCTAGCTAGTACACAAGTCGTTCAGCAAAGGCAATAAAGACACGTTATTCATACATCTAGAAACAAGTCATGCATTCTGGTTTTACTAGGACTACTTCCCATCCTTGGTCTTGTGGAACATAACCGTTATGGCCGTTGATAAAACAGTGTGTTGTAACGTCGTCAAAGGGACGAGGGTTACGTAATGTCCAATAGTCCTGTAACAATCTAAAAACCTCATTTCTTACCCTAATTACCGACTCCGTCACTTGTGGGAACGTTTTTTTAATAGTTGTAGCCTGATGTTCTTGTTCTCACTTTGGTGAGAAGCGAACATTACTAACCCGTAAGCATAACATGCTTCTTTATGTTGCATGTTAGCCGCTTTTTCTAAATCACGAAGTCCTATATTTGGATATATTGAGTCAAAATAATTTCTTAACCCGTTGCGTAAAATAGCATTTGGGTTCCCCGCAATATATGAGTCAAAGTAAACACATCGTAACTTATGGATTTCCCAATGTGATATCCCCCATCTTTCGAACGAAAACCTTTTATAAACCAAGGCCTTCTTGGAACGTTCTTCGAATGTCTTACAAACTGATCTCGCCTTAAATAGTTGTGCCGAGGAATTCTGACCGACTCTAGACAAGATTTCATCAATCATGTCTCTGGGTAGGTCTCTTAAAATATTGGGTAGTCTATCCATTTTGTGTTTTTATACTGTAAAATAGACAAGAGTTAGATTCATAAAAAAAAAATACTTATTAATACAAGCAATTTTTACATATATCATAAAGCATAAGCACACTATGTTACATATATTACACCACACGAATACAACTATCTTATTCCGACTCGCTCGTTTCTTCTTCTTCGGTTTTAGTTCGTTTTGCCAAGTTTCTAGGGATATATGATGTTCCCCTAATACGAGCCGTCGTTTTCCACATTGGTTTAGAAAAACCTGGTGGTTTAGAGGTTCCCGGGTTATTGTCACAACTTAAGAAATACAGGTGTTGACGATACATATAAAGTTCATCGGGTTTGGAATCAAATTTCTCTATTTTTATGCTCTTTCTCTTATTGTTCTCTTTTGCCTTATTAAATTGTGTTGGGGTAATTTCTATAACATCATCGGAATCCTTGTCGGGATCTGATTCATCAGAGAATTGGTAATCCTCCCATTACTTTGCTTCCTTGGTGGAAACACCATTGACCATAATTAACTTTGGTCGGTTGGTTGAGGATTTTCTTCTACTTAACCGTTTTATTATTTCCCCCAATGGTTCTATTTCTTCTTCCGGTTCCGATTCTTCTTCCGGTTCGGACTCTTCTTCCGGTTCCTCTTCAGGAACTTGTGAATCAGTCCACGAATCATTCCAATTTACATTTGACTCTTCATTATTATTAGGTGAGTCAATGGGACTTGTTCTAGAGGTAGACATCTATCATATAATATCAAACACGTTAAGAGATTAATATATCACATAATATTCACATGTTAAAAATATATAGTTTCCAACAAAATTTGTTAAGCAATCATTTTTCAAGTAAACGCGGTCGAAGTCCAGACTCACTAATGCATCCTAACAAACTCGATAAGACACACTAATGCAAAATTCTGGTTCTCTAAGACCAACGCTCGGATACCAACTGAAATGTCCCGTTCTTATTGATTAAAAACGTTCCATATTAATCGATTTCGTTGCGAGGTTTTGACCTCTATATGAGACGTTTTTCAAAGACTGCATTCATTTTAAAACAAACCATAACCTTTATTTCATCAATAAAGGTTTAAAAAGCTTTACGTAGATTATCAAATAATGATAATCTAAAATATCCTGTTTACACGCGACCATTACATAATGGTTTACAATACAAATATGTTACAACGAAATAAGTTTCTTGAATGCAGTTTTTACACAATATCATACAAGCATGGACTCCAAATCTCGTACTTATTTAAGTATGCGACAGCGAAAGCTCTTAATAATCACCTGAGAATAAACATGCTTAAAACATCAACAAAAATGTTGGTGAGTTATAGGTTTAACCTATATATTATCAAATCATAATAATAGACCACAAGATTTCATATTTCAATACACATCCCATACATAGAGATAAAAATAATTCATATAGTGAACACCTGGTAACTGACATTAACAAGATGCATATTTAAGAATATCCCCATCATTCCGGGATCCTCCTTCGGACATGATATAAATTTCGAAGTACTAAAGCATCTGGTACTTTGTATGAGGTTTGTTAGGCCCAATAGATCTATCTTTAGAATTCGAGTCAATTAGGGTGTCTGTTCCTAATTCTTAGATTACCAGACTTAATAATTAGATTACCAGACTTAATAAAAAGGGGCATATTCGATTTCGATAAATCAACCATATAATGTAGTTTCACGTACTTGTGTCTATTTTGTAAATCATTTATAAAACCTGCATGTATTCTCATCCCAATAATATTAGATTTTAAAAGTGGGACTATAACTCACTTTCACAGATTTTTTTACTTCGTCGGGAAGTAAGACTTGGCCACTGGTCGATTCACGAACCTATAACAAATATGTACATATATATCAAAGTATGTTCAAAATATATTTACAACACTTTTAATACATTTTGATGTTTTAAGTTTATTAAGTCAGCTGTCCTCGTTAGTAACCTACAACTAGTTGTCCACAGTTAGATGTACAGAAATAAATCGATATATATTATCTTGAATCAATCTACGAACCAGTGTATACATATCTCAGTATTGATCACAACTCAAACTATATATATTTTGGAATCAACCTCAACCCTGTATAGCTAACTCCAACATTCACATATAGAGTGTCTATGGTTGTTCCGAAATATATATAGATGTGTCGACATGATAGGTCGAAACATTGTATACGTGTGTATGGTATCTCAAGATTACATAATATACAATACAAGTTGATTAAGTTATGGTTGGAATAGAATTGTTACCAATTTTCACGTAGCTAAAATGAGTAGTTTTACCAATTTTGTTTTGCTCGCCATTTCTTCGTTTCTAATCCATTTTGAGTGATTTAAGTGGTCACGGTTTCGTATTGAACTTGAATTTATGAAACTAAATAGAAAAGGTATAGGTTTATAGTCAGAAATACAAGTTACAAGTCGTTTTTGAAAGAGGTAGTCATTTCCGTCGAAAGAACGACATTTTGATGACTGTTTTGAAAAACATACTTTCACTTTGAGTTTAACCATGATTTTTGGATATGGTTTCATGTTCATAAGAATTCCCAGAAATATAGCTTTTAAATCAAAGTTTTTCATAGTTTTTAATTATCCAAACCAAAACAGCCCCCGGTTGTAACTACGACGGCGTAAATCCGGTTTTATGGTGTTTATCTTGTTTCCGGGTTTTAAATCATTAAGTTAGCATATCATATAGATATAGATCATGTGTATAGTTGATTTTAAAAGTGTAGTTAGAAGGATTAACTTTATTTGTGAACAAGTTTAGAATTAACTAAACTATGTTCTAGTGATTACTAGTTTACCACTTCGAATATGATAGCTTTTTATGTATGAATCGAATGATGTTATGAACATCATTACTACCTTAAGTTCCTTGGATAAACCTACTGGAAAATAGAAAAATGGATCTAGCTTCAACGGATCCTTGGATGGCTCGAAGTTCTTGAAGTAGAATCATGACACGAAAACAAGTTTAAGTAAGATCATCACTTGAAATAAGATTGTTATAGTTATAGAAATTAAACCAAAGTTTGAATATGATTATTACCTTGTATTAGAATGATAACATACTGTAAGAAACAAAAATTTCTTGAGTTTGGATGATCACCTTACAAGATTGGAAGTGAGCTAGCAAACTTGAAAGTATTCTTGATTTTATGTAACTAGAACTTGTAGAATTTATGAAGAACACTTAGAACTTGAAGTTAGAACTTGAGAGAGATCAATTAGATGAAGAAAATTGAAGAATGAAAGTGTTTGTAGGTGTTTTTGGTTGTTGGTGTATGGATTAGATATAAAGGATATGTAATTTTGTTTTCATGTAAATAAGTCATGAATGATTACTCATATTTTTGTAATTTTATGAGATATTTCATGCTAGTTGCCAAATGATGGTTCCCACATGTGTTAGGTGACTCACATGGGCTGCTAAGAGCTGATCATTGGAGTGTATATACCAATAGTACATACATCTAAAAGCTGTGTATTGTACGAGTACGAATACGAATGCATACGAGTAGAATTGTTGATGAAACTGAACGAGGATGTAATTGTAAACATTTTTGTTAAGTAGAAGTATTTTGAAAAGTGTCTTGAAGTATTTCAAAAGTGTATGAATACATATTAAAACACTACATGTATATACATTTTAACTGAGTCGTTAAGTCATCGTTAGTCGTTACATGTAAGTGTTGTTTTGAGACCTTTAGGTTAACGATCTTGTTAAATGTTGTTAACCCAAAGTTTATAATATCAAATGAGATTTTAAATTATTATATTATCATGATATTATGATATATTAATATATCTTAATATGATATATACATTTAAATGTCGTTACAACGATAATCGTTACATATATGTCTCGTTTCGAAATCCTTAAGTTAGTAGTCTTGTTTTTACTTATGTAGTTCATTGTTAATACACTTAATGATATATTTAATTATCATATTATCATGTGATATATAATATAACAATGTATTACAATGCTTCATATATATTTAGTAAGACGTGGTTACAACGATAATTGTTATATGTATCGTTTCGAGTTTCATACGTCAATAGTCTCCTTTTTAAGTTTATAACTTATTGTTACTATTTTTAATGAGATACTTGATTATCATTATATCATGTTAAACATATATATTTATTCATTTATGTATCATCATGTCATATACAACTTATAGCGTTCGTGAATCATTGGTCAAACTGGGTAATCAGACGTTTACAAAATTTCTGTTTCAATTAACCAAGTCTTAACAAGTTTGATTGCTTAATATGTTGGAAACATTTAATCATGTAAATATAGTTTTCATTAAACATATAATCATAGAAAGGTTCGGAAAAGTTCGGGTCACTACAATATGTATATATGATATATACTTATTAATTGAAAACGTTAACAATGTATTAAATATATAATACTTTACATGAATGTATTTTGTTTCAATATAAGTTATTATAGTTATCGACGAGATTAAAAGATAATATCATATGATTGAATTATCAGATACATTGAATTATAATTACGAGCCTCTGTTATGAGGTCCACTTTGATTTAGGAAATCTATTCTTTTTTTAACGATATTCGAAAATTGGTAAAGTGATTACAAATAAGAACAAATGTGTCAATTAACGAAAGCTAGACAAAGGTTAGTGGAAAATTGAATTTTATAATATTTGATTAATCTATTTTAACACGTGTGGAAACGCTTTTCGACCCAAAAGAATTTGATTATGAAAATGTTTTGTTTAAATAACATAATTTGAATATATAAATAGGATATCAATTATTAGAATTAAATATATAAATAACTCGTAACGTGTATTTAAAACGTGTTTATGAATATTGAAAATATATATATGATTTTAAAAAAAACGATGATCCGAAAATGAGTTCTATAAATTTTAGGCTTACTAAAAATGTATTTAGGATCTAGTTATTTAATTTTAGCACTTTTTATATTTTTTTTCCAAGAATTGAGAGGGACAGTTGATGTAATTTTTATGTAACAAATTAAGGATCGAATTTTATATCATAATGACTAAAATAAATAAATATAATTAATCTAAAATTTTGGGATTTTCTGAAGACTTTTATCCGCCACTGATTTAACAGCGGACTACGATTTAGAAGTTTGTTAAAAATCGTCGGTATGATACTCCCAAAATCTCTGGTTGCTTACTGTTTAATATTACTAGTGGGATTACTATTTATTTTTCTAACTTCTTAAATGATTCAATTTATTATTTCATTATTAGTATTAATATTATAATTAAATATATAACATGTTATATATATGTGTGTGTGTATCAAGAGATTGAGATGAAAAGGAGAACCACAACACCCACCTACCTTCACCTCACTTTTCATTCTTCATTTTCGACAGTCACCATTTCTTTTATTACTTTAATTATTATTATATTATATATTATATATTATATATTTTTGTTATCAATCAACTATTCATAAATATGAATTAACAAAGGAAGCACTGTTTTATTTTGTATTCTTCTTTTCACAATGGGAATATTACTGTATTAAATTGGTTAGTTGATTGAACATTATTGTTCCTTTTCCAAATTCATTCCACCCACCGATTATCATTACTAAGTTATTGAATCATTATTGTTCCATCATATATATATATCTATATCTAATAACTTTATTTATATATACCTATAAAGATAACATACAGATGGATATGCATATTGGAAAAACACTTTTCTTTCATCATCAACCATCTTCGAACCACCTCACCCTTATGTATATTTTTTTTGTCGTATGAATTACAACCATAAACCATCAATAACTGATTGTTTCCTGCCACTATTCGTGTTCTTCTTCTTCATCAACCCATGAACGATCACCACATCTCCATCTCTCTCATTCCCTCTCTCTCTTCCACTATGAATCTTGTTCTTTTTCTGTATCCATCAGTTTTCTGTTTATTAATCTCGACCGCCACCATCCTTATCACCCTACTTCCACCTTATTCGCCACCATAAACTACCATAATTGACACCATTAAACAACCCTCGAACACAACCATCATCAACACCACATACTGTCTTTGAACACAAACCATCGTGAACTACATACTTCTGCAGGTGTACGATTTCATGTTGGTATAACAAAGATGAAGAATAGTGATAACATTGTATGAAGATGATAGTGATCGTGACATTCTTGCTACTGCTGCAGCTTCTTATTCTATTCCTGTTTCTAATTCAATCGAAGTATCACCATCAAATCCCCATTGAGTTACTGCTACAGCTCCTTTATTCTGAATATTCAATTAACACCACCACCTTCAACAATCATGAACCACCTTGAAACAATTCCAACGAAGCCCATATTTTTTTCTCCTTTCCGTCGCATAACCTTCAAGATGGAAACCCTATTGTGGATAATTACTGTTGTGTAAGTTTTCTATTTATATTCGAACAACAACCGAGAAACCCTTTGAAGAACTGCTGCTGCACACTTCTTGCTTCTGTTGTAATGATGACACGATGAAGATGAGTTGAAAATTGTTTTTATGGCCGCTACTATCACTTATTTTTTTTAACGTGACTAGGTCCTACGAATTATTCCACTGAATGAAGAAAATGGGGTAAATTCATCTGGTTATTAAATTATATTGATTGGGCTTCTGTTATATTCTGTTGGGCCATGTTATTTCCTGTTGGGCCGTAATTCGCTGGTGGGCCGTATTCGTTTCTGAGTCTAATCTTTATTCTATTTTCTGTTGGGCCGACATTGTGTGTTGGGCCGTAAAAAGATCTAGTCTTTATTGTTGGGCTGTGACCGCTAATCGGGTTAAATATAAATAAGCTACGAGTAAATCAGAAAAGCAGAAGGCAGAGGAATGGTCTGAGGTGTGTTGGGTTTACCAGAGGTCGCGGGTTCAAGCCTGGGCACAGGCAGTTTATTTATTCTTTTTGAAGCTCTTCCTATTAAGGTAGTTATTATTATTATTATTATTATTATTATTATTATTATTATTATTATTATTATTATTATTACTATTATTTTTATTATTATTATTGTTATTATTATTAATTATTATTGTTATATGATTAAGATTATTATCATAAGTATTAGCATTAAGTATTATAAGTATTATTATTATTATTATTATTATCATTAATATCATTATTATTATTAAAAAAAAGTATTATTAGTATTAATATCATTATTATTATCATTATTAGTAAAAGTATTATTATTATAGTTATTGTAGTTATTATTATTACTACTATCATTATTATCATCTTTATTATCGAAAATATTAAAATTATGATTTTTAATATTGTTATCATTTTTTATTATTATTATCAGTATTAGAAAAATTATCATTTTATCACAAATTATTATTATTATTATACTTAGTGACATTGTTATTACTTTTATCATTATTTTTATTATTATTATCATCATTATCATTTTATGAATATAAATATTACCTCTATGAAAATTACTATTATTATTAATTTTATGAATATTATAATTATTATTATAATTATCATCATTATTACTAACATTAAAATTATTATTTTTAACATTATTTATCTAAAGTATACAAAAATAAATATAAGTTAAATTATTAATGAAACATATAATTTACTAAAATAACAATTACTACAATTACTAATAAATATATATAAACTTGTTCGATTACGACCATATGTGTTAATATATATACTTAATATAGGTTCGTGAATCCTAGGCCAACTCTATACTTGTTTAATGTCGTTCTATGTATTTATACTACAAAATACATTAGGTGAGTTTCATTTGTCTTTTTACCCTTTATATTTTTGGGCTGAGAATACATGCGCAACTTTTATAACTGTTTTACGAAATAGACACAAGTAATCAAAACTACAGTGTATGGTTGAATGATCAAATCGAATATGCCCCTTTTTATTAAGTCTGGTAATCTAAGAATTAGGAAACAGACACCCTAATTGACACGAACTTTAAAAATAGATCTATCGAGCCCAACAAGCCCCATCCAAAGTACCGGATGCTTTAGTACTTCGAAATTTATATCATGTCCGAAGGAGGATCCCAGAATGATGGGGATATTCTTATGTGCATATTGTGAATGTCGGTTACCAGGTGTTCAATCCATATGAATGATATTTTGTCTCTATGTATGGGACGTATGTTTATTAGAAATGGAAATATGAAATCTTGTGGTCTATTAAAAATTATAAAATGATTATTTATGTTAAACTAATGAACTCACCAACCTTTTTGGTTGACACTTGAAAGCATGTTTATTCTCAGGTACGAAAGAAATCTTCTGATGTGCATTTGATCATTTTAAAGATATTACTCGGAGTCATTCATGACATATTTCAAAAGACGTTGCATTCGAGTCGTCGAGTTCATCAAGATTATTATTAAGTGAATTATAGTTAGATATATTATGAAATGGTATGCATATTGTCAATTTTCGATGAAAAGAAAGTTGTCTTTTAAAACGAATGCAATGTTTACAAAATGTATCATATAGAGGTCAAATACCTCGCGATGTAATCAACTATTGTGAATCGTTTATAATCAATATGGACTTTGTCCGGATGGATTAGGATGGGTCCTTTCAGTTGGTATCAGAGCGGTGGTCTTAGCGAACCAGGTCTTGCATTAGTGTGTCTAACTGATAGTCGTTAGGATGCATTAGTAAGTCTGGACTTCGACCGTGTCTGCATGTCAAAAGTTTTGCTTATAATTTTTGTCGGAAATCATCTGTTTATCATCCTTAGGAAATTACCTGCTTATCATTCTTAGTCTAGACACATTTTACTGCAATGATTGCATGAATAGTGTATAGACAGAATTCGTATATTAGCGTATCTGCTAATTCATATCTTAGCGTATCTGTTATTGTTACCTTTGTCTGATAACTTCCGTAGATTCCTCCGTAACTTATGGGATTTTAGTATTATATATGCATATGTAAATTATTTATTGTAGGATACTAATCTACATCCTATAATCTATTTCTTATCGAAAATCCTTCATCTGATCATACGAGATGAATCCCTCAACCAGTTCGAGTCCCTCAGATTCCGATAGCTATTCCGATAGTTATTCCGACAGCTATTCCGACATGGATGTTCACTTAAGCTCTGGGAGCAGCGTCACCATAATGAATCAACCAATCAGCCATCCCCAATTCATCTGATGGGTTCGTAGTCTACTTGATTATTGGAGACTAGAAGAAGGCGATCCCTTTCATCCACCATATTGTCCTTTTGGCAAAGAACCTGAAGCACTTACCGGCGAACCTGTCCGTAATACCATTTTCAACCTCATTTCCCGAATATCTCGTCATGATTACATAATACCTCAGATTCTAAACCGTATTCATTCGCTCGTTATTACCGACAATCATCCCGGAGTAATAGCAGAAGTCAACGAGCTTCGCGCTCAAGTTTTAGCTTTGAAAAATATGGTGCAAAATGTACCAGCTTCAACAACATCAACGGCATCAACTGTACCACCAGCAATAACACAAACCACAACAACACACGCCTCAACATCACAATCTGTACCTCGAGTATAATCATCGTTCTACGTATCGTTCTACATCAATTAACTTCGTTCTTCATGGCGATTATGTAATCTCTAATGTTTTAGAGATTATGTATTCTAGTTCTAACCGTAAACCAAATGAGTTTACTATCATATTAACTCATTAAATCCATGATTACATCTGAAGAAAATATATATGTATATATGTTTTCATAAAGATTGTAATTAAAAATTCTTTTATACAAACTGTTAATGGTGAAAATATTTTAACGGGTAGGTAACACCCGAGGAATAATTAGATTTCACATTAATAAGTTACATTGTACATTCTTCGAATCTGATTCAACAGTCATTTACTATCCTACTTACATCCACTGATATACAAATCCGTTCACCGCAGAATAACCATTTTCATCCAATTTCATATTCGGATTTTGGTTTACCAGAATCAAACAAGTGGCATAATGAAGGAAACATTTGACAAAATAAAATTTGTTAGAAACAAACAAATTAACTATGAGAAATTTTGTTAAGAATCCACGCTAACTGTTCCTAGCAAATTGTTCTCAGCTAACTGATTACACTTTATTTATCACAATTTAATTATCGCAATTTACATTATCGCAATTTTATTTATAGTCATTTAATTTCTGTTATTTACTTTACGCATTTTATTTATATTCATTTATTTTATGTATTTATTTTTTTCGCACTTTAAATATCGGGACACGTATACAAGGTTTTGACATATCATATCGATGCATATATATATATTATTTGGAATAACCATAGACTCTCTATATGCAGTAATGATTGAGTTCTCTATACAGGGTTGAGGTTGATTCTATAATAATATATATACTTTGAGTTGTGATCGAGTCTGAGACATGTACACGGGTCACGATACGTATTAATTAATTCAAATATTGTACATTAAACTATATATGAATTATTGGACCGCTAACTGTGGACTATCGACTGTGGACTAATAATATTGGACAATTAAAATGAATTAAAATATTGATTATAACTTATGAAACTAAACAATTCTTCAAGTTTGCCACTTGATTTCGTCTTAAACCTCATTTGTATCTTCACGATTACATTCTGCGTTCAAACCTTTCATAATTCTTGAAAACACCTCAATCGAGAGGATGAATCAACCGCATTTCATCTACGGAAGAGAAGATTAATGCATATAGTAATGCACCTGAGAAACTCTCGAAAACTGAGTAAACTTTTAACACGTATCTGTTCTAGCTCATTTAGCGTTACTATTACTGAAAATAACTTTGCAATCTCCTTCCAGATTAGCAAATTTTGTCACAGCTCCAACAAGTCAACTTCGACTTTCCGTTCGAAACAACTTTATTATAACCTTGATATATAGGTGTGCTCTTTTATTATTACCGAGGAATTTTTTATATTCCATCATGTTACCAGCAGACGTACCAGCAACTTCATCGTTCCTTGGTTTAAATCTCTCCGATAAATCAATAGAAATCTCATCATGTACACATCCGCATCTTGTAACAAGAATTGCCATACCAATTACCGGAAATCAGAAAATCTGTTTTTTGAGTCTCGCAATGATTCCACATCAACATTTATATGTATCCATATAACATTTATCTCTTAGAACTATAATCTTCCATTCTGAAATTCTGAAAAGCACTCAGTCTACAAATCAATACTCTGAATATTGAAAAAGCTGAATGAGGCAGTAGAAACCGTAGGCAACCGTAAACGACCTTAATCATCGGAAATTTGATGATAAAGAATTGTATGTTGGCAAAGTTCAGAAAAAGTTGAAACTGAAAAACTGATTGAACAAACTACACAAGAGTCTCTGAACAAATCACAAGGACTAAACTTGTACATTAAGAATCCTGATGATTCTGTTCTGATGAAATCTTTAGCGAATACCTTGCTTCTGATTCCAAACTCTCGCGGACAAATTTTCTTCATCATCCATCGATATTAGAAATTCCAAGATATCATCGTATCTTTCATTATAAATATCCTCCATATTTCTGAAGATATTTTCATAACTATTCTCATCTGAAATCATTAATCTCTTCATGCTATCAGTGTTACATCATATAGAAACTGTTAGTTTCTATATTCTGTAAAATTTCGAGCTTAAAATATGAACGTTATTGAAGTAATGTTGAGAACTGATGCATGAGTTAGTATAATATAATGACACTTGATCAACGTGATTATATTACAGTAAGTCATGCTGAATTTCTAATGGAACATGATGATTCACAGACCCTAACGTCATCATGTGCCATGTTACATAACTCTTTCATTCTACTTAACTCCTGAACAAATCAAGAAAATGTATTCTTGATGGTTCTATCTTCCGTGATGTTGATAAATTTAAAAATTAAATCGTGCTATCACGTTCCTTCCTGCTTAGAACATTATAATCATTCGAAACTCTATATCTATAAATTCTGGACCATTATTCACTTGACTTGAAGTCGGGAAAAGAAAACAAAAGCATAGAGCTTTGAAATATAAAGGAGAATATAAAGCCTAATAACAACAAATAAATTACAAATCAATGTTTATTGCAACATAAAGACACGGGAGAATTAAAAACATTATAATCCCAAGGGAGAAGTAGAAGAAAGCAGATTCCTCTGGTAGAAGTTGGAAAAGGAGAATGATTGTTGCGATAGTAAGGATGAGGACAAGGATCAGAACTGGATTAAGCATTTTCAGAATCTTTTGGATGTATGAACTAAAAAAAAATAAAAAAAAATAGGAATATTGAGAATAATGGAACGGAAGAGCTTAATTTATAGTGGAAATATCAGACAGAGTAATCGATGCAGATCACCGTATTTAATTATAGAGATCTTAATTTCCTTACTCTCCGAAGAATCAAATCTTTTAGATTTTGAAGATTTTCTTTAAATCCCTTGAATTCCGGAATTCAATCCTGACTCTGTCAAAAGTCAAGATGAATCTTTACTTTTCCTATTTCAATCTTTTATGATAGCTTCACTAATACGCTTCAAGTAACTGAATCATTTAATCTATATTACTCGAAAATGATAAAACTCTATTTATCAGCTTAAATTCGTCATGAAAACATTTTTATTGTTAGCCATGACCACCTCACTCAAATTTCGGGACGAAATTTCTTTAACGGGTAGGTACTGTGATGACCCGGAAATTTCCGATCAAATTTAAACTTTAATCTTTATATGTTCCTGACACAATAAGCAAAATCTGTAACGTTGAGTCTCGAAAGTTTTGAAAATCTATATTCATGTAATCAATTACCCTTTGACTATGCTCGACGATTCATGAACATTTATGTGTATACTGATATGTATATATAATATATACTTATTAATTGAAAACGTTAACAATGTATTAAGTATATAATACTTTACATGAATGTATTTTGTTTCAATATAAGTTATTATAGTTATCGACGAGATTAAAAGATAATATCATATGATTGAATTATCAGATACATTGAATTATGATTACGAGTCTCTGTTATGAGGTCCACTTTGATTTAGGAAATCTGTTCTTTTTTTAACGATATTCGAAAATTGGTAAAGTGATTACAAGTAAGAACAAATGTGTCAATTAACGAAAGCTAGACAAAGGTTAGTGGAAAATTGAATTTCATAATATTTGATTAATCTATTTTAACACGTGCGGAAACGCTTTTCGACCCAATAGAATTTGATTATGAAAATGTTTTGTTTAAATAACATAATTTGAATATATAAATAGGATATCAATTATTAGAATTAGATATATAAATAACTCGTAACGTGTATTTAAAACGTGTTTATGAATATTGAAAATATATATATGATTTTAAAATAAACGATGATCCAGAAATGAGTTCTATAAATTTTAGGCTTACTAAAAATGTATTTAGGATCTAGTTATTTAATTTTAGCACTTTTTATATTTTTTTTCCAAGAATTGAGAGGGACAGTTGATGTAATTTTTATGTAACAAATTGAGGATCGAATTTTATATCATAATGACTAAAATAAATAAAATATAATTAATCTAAAAATTTGGGATTTTCTGAAGACTTTTATCCGCCACTGATTTATCAGCGGACTACGATTTAGAAGTTTGTTAAAAATCGTCGGTATGATACTCCCAAAATCTCTGGTTGCTTACTGTTTAATATTACTAGTGGGATTACTATTTATTTTTCTAACTTCTTAAATGATTCAATTTATTATTTCATTATTAGTATTAATATTATAATTAAATATATAACATGTTATATATATGTGTGTGTGTATCAAGAGATTGAGATGAAAAGGAGAACCACAACACCCACCTACCTTCACCTCACTTTTCATTCTTCATTTTCGACAGTCACCATTTCTTTTATTACTTTAATTATTATTATATTATATATTATATATTATATATTTTTGTTATCAATCAACTATTCGTAAATATGAATTAACAAAGGAAGCACTGTTTTATTTTGTATTCTTCTTTTCACAATGGGAATATTACTGTATTAAATTGGTTAGTTGATTGACCATTATTGTTCCTTTTCCAAATTCATTCCACCCACCGATTATCATTACTAAGTTATTGAATCATTATTGTTCCATCATATATATATATATCTATATCTAATAACTTTATTTATATATACCTATAAAGATAACATACAGATGGATATGCATATTGGAAAAACACTTTTCTTTCATCATCAACCATCTTCGAACCACCTCACCCTTATGCATATATTTTTTTGTCGTATGAATTACAACCATAAACCATCAATAACTGATTGTTTCCTGCCACCATTCGTGTTCTTCTTCTTCATCAACCCATGAACGATCACCACATCTCCATCTCTCTCATTCCCTCTCTCTCTTCCACTATGAATCTTGTTCTTTTTCTGTATCCATCAGTTTTCTGTTTATTAATCTCGACCGCCACCATCCTTATCACCCTACTTCCACCTTATTTGCCACCATAAACCACCATAACTGACACCATTAAACAACCCTCGAACACAACACTCATCAACACCACATACTGTCTTTGAACACCAACCATCGTGAACTACATACTTCTACAGCTGTACGATTTCATGTCGGTATAATGAAGATGAAGAATAGTGATAACATTGTATGAAGATGATAGTGATCGTGACATTCTTGCGACTGCTGCAGCTTCTTATTCTATTCCTGTTTCTAATTCAATCGAAGTATCACCATCAAATCCCCATTGAGTTACTGCTACAGCTCCTTTATTCTGAATATTCGATTAACATCACCACCTTCAACAATCATGAACCACCTTGAAACAATTCCAATGAAGCCCATATTTTTTCTTCTCCTTTCTGTCGCATAACCTTCAAGATGGAAACCCTATTGTGGATAATTACTGTTGTGTATGTTTTCTGTTTATATTTGAACAACAACCGAGAAACCCTTTGAAGAACTGCTGCTGCACACTTCTTACTTCTGTTGTAATGATGACACGATGAAAATGAATTGAAAATTGTTTTGATGGCCGCTACTATCACTTATTTTTTTTTACCGTGACTAGGTCCTACGAATTATTCCACTGAATGAAGCAAATGGGGTAAAGTCATCTGGTTATTAAATTATAATGATTGGGCTTCTGTTATATTCGGTTGGGCCATGTTATTTCCTGTTGGGCCGTAATTCGCTGGTGGGCCGTATTCGTTTCTGAGTCTAATCTTTATTCTATTTTCTGTTGGGCCGACATTGTGTGTTGGGCCGTAAAAAGATCTAGTCTTTATTGTTGGGCTGTGACCGCTAATCGGGTTAAATATAAATAAGCTAGGAGTAAATCAGAAAAGCAGAAGGCAGAGGAATGGTCTGAGGTGTGTTGGGTTTACAAGAGGTCGGGGGTTCAAGCTTGGGCACAGGCAGTTTATTTATTCTTTTTGAAGCTCTTCCTATTAAGGTAGTTATTATTATTATTATTATTATTATTACTATTATTTTTATTATTATTATTGTTATTATTATTAATTATTATTGTTATATGATTAAGATTATTATCATAAGTATTAGCATTAAGTATTATAAGTATTATTATTATTATCATTAATATCATTATTATTATTAAAAAAAAAGTATTATTAGTATCAATATCATTATTATTATCATTATTAGTAAAAGTATTATTATTATAGTTATTGTAGTTATTATTATTACTACTATCATTATTATCATCTTTATTATCGAAAATATTAAAATTATGATTTTTAATATTGTTATCATTTTTTATTATTATTATCAGTATTAGAAAAATTAACATTTTTATCAAAATTATTATTATTATTATACTTAGTGACATTGTTATTACTTTTATCATTATTTTTATTATTATTATCATCATTATCATTTTATGAATATAAATATTACCTCTATGAAAATTACTATTATTATTAATTTTATGAATATTATAATTATTATTATAATTATCATCATTATTACTAACATTAAAATTATTATTTTTAACATTATTTATCTAAAGTATACAAAAATTAATATAAGTTAAATTATTAATGAAACATATAATTTACTAAAATAACAATTACTACAATTACTAATAAATATATATAAATTTGTTCGATTACGACCATTTGTGTTAATATATATACTTAATATAGGTTCGTGAATCCGAGGCCAACTCTATACTTGTTCAATGTCGTTCTATGTATTTTTACTACAAAATACATTAGGTGAGTTTCATTTGCCTTTTTACTCTTTATATTTTTGGGCTGAGAATACATGCGCAACTTTTATAACTGTTTTACGAAATAGACACAAGTAATCAAAACTACATTGTATGGTTGAATGATCAAATCGAATATGCCCCTTTTTATTAAGTCTGGTAATCTAAGAATTACGGAACAGACACCCTAATTGACACGAACTCTAAAGATAGATCTATCGGGCCCAACAAGCCCCATCTAAAGTACCGGATGCTTTAGTACTTCGAAATTTATATCATGTCCGAAGGAGGATCCTGGAATGATGGGGATATTCTTATGTGCATATTATGAATGTCGGTTACTAGGTGTTCAATCCATATGAATGATATTTTGTCTCTATGTATGGGACGTATGTTTATTAGAAATGGAAATATGAAATCTTGTGGTCTATTAAAAACTATGAAATGATTATTTATGTTAAACTAATGAACTCACCAACCTTTTTGGTTGACACTTGAAAGCATGTTTATTCTCAGGTACGAAATAAATATTCCGATGTGCATTTGATCATTTTAAAGATATTACTCGGAGTCATTCATGACATATTTCAAAAGATGTTGCATTCGAGTCGTCGAGTTCATCAAGATTATTATTAAGTGAATTATAGTTAGATATATTATGAAATGGTATGCATATTGTCAATTTTCGATGAAAAGAAAGTTGTCTTTTAAAACGAATGCAATGTTTGCAAAATGTATCATATAGAGGTTAAATACCTCGCGATGTAATCAACTATTGTGAATCGTTTATAATCGATATGGACTTCGTCCGGATGGATTAGGACGGGTCCTTTCAGTTATCGACAGAAGCAACATCAAGAAACAAAATAAATAATCAAAACAGAACTAGATAGGTGTTGGTTGTTTCCTGACTTGGCTCGACAGAAACAGCAAACCTAGCTGAAATTTTATAATGGTTTGTGTTGCAGGTGGTGGTTTGGGTGGTTTCAAGGTGAAATAGAAAGGGAAACAATAGCAGTGAATATGCACGATGATGTTGAGCAAAATGGTTGTAGCTGTTGGGGTTCGAAACTGAACAGGAACAGAAGGCTGTTATTGCAGCAGTAGTGGTTAATGATTTGAAGAAACATAAAACAACAATTGAGATGATCGAGCTGGGGTGGTTTGATTCGAAACAGAAAATATGGTAGTAGTTATAGATGGTTCGAACAACAAATAAAAAAGGTGGTAGGTTGGACTCTTTAAAACATAAACGGGACATGTATTGTAGCTCTGATCGATGGTTGGGTGGTCCGTGTTCGTTCAAAATAGGAAACAGCTACAACAGACTTGTGAGGTGGTGGGTTTAATAGAGAGGAAGAAGGAGAACACTGGAGGTAGTTGTTTCTCTTTTGTGATGGAATGCAAACATATATCACATATATCACATATATGCACAAGTATATGTATACGTGTGATTAACAGTGATTGAAACAAAATGGAACAACAGTTGTCTAACTGTAGTGGGCATAATTATTGAGTTGAGGTGCATGCATATCATTATATATATTCTCACATGAAGGAAAATAATATAATAACAAATCAACTAGGCTACCGCTCTTGAATTTAGACCTCTTACATTTGCAAATTTTATTTTACATATTTAGTTATAATAATTAAATCATATATTATTTTAAATTATATATCAAGTTATCATTTATATATATATATATATATATATATATATATATATATATATATATATATATATATATATATATATATATATATATATATATATATATATACACTTATTTATTTACAAGTAATTGTTCGTGAATCGTAGGAACTGTCGAAGGTCAAATGAATTCATGAAAACAGTTCAAAATTTTTGAGACTCAACCTAATAGACTTTTCTTATCGTGTCAAAAATATTAAATCGCATCGAGAGTTTGATTAAAAATTAGTCGAAATTTTTCGGGTCGTCACAATTCCTACCCGTTAAAGAAATTTCGTACCGAAATTTGATCGAGGTCGTCATGGCTAACACTAAAAATGTTTTCATGATGAATATGAGTTGATAAATAGAGTTTTATCGCCGTTGAATAATATGAATAAGACAATTCGATTACTCGAAGTGTATGAGTGAAGCTATCACAAAAGAGTGAGATGAAAAAATAAAGATTCGTCTTAACTTTTGACGTAGTAATGGTTATTCTTCCAGAATTCAAGGAATTTAAATAAAATCTTCGTAATCTATATAAGATCTGATTCTTCAGTAATTAAGAAAATTAGAATCCTCTTTAATTAAACGCGGTAATCTGCCTCGATTGCTATGCCTGATATTCTGCTATAATTTCACCTTCTTTGTTTCTTTATTGACACCACTCTCATCTTACTTACCTCAATTCCAACTTTCAAAAGATTGTGGAAATGCTCCATCCCATTCTGATCCTTGATATTTTCCTGACTATCTGTAAGACCTGGATTCTGATTCTGGCTGGTCGCGCGCCGCGCCAATGGTCGCTGGCAGACTCCTTTGGTTATTTTAAGAGTTTTAAAAGGGCATTTCGGTCTTTTCACGTTTGAGCCAGATTTGAGGACTTAACCTCATCCACCCATTTCATTTCCCTATTTCTTTTTCCTTTTCTTTCCATTTTCTCTCAACAAACTCAAACACCCATTTGATTCAAAGGGATTTTTGGAAAGGAAGAAGCGGGTTTTGATCTTTGGCGTAGTAGACAAGTTTGTTCTCCTCGTTCTTAGCTACACGGTGATAATAGTGGTAAGCTCTAACTCCGAATTTCATTTTTCGTGTTCAACATTCAATTTTGGGGCTTTTGATTATATGATTCATAGATGGAACCCATTTAGTTGTTAATTGAAGATTAACACCAAGATTCGGGTTTATAAGTGTTAAGAGGCGGGTTTTGGGTTGGTTAATGATTTAACCATGTTTAAGACTTGAGAATGGTGTATAATCACTAGTATTAGTGATTATTGATGTATTGGAGACCTTTAGGGTTCTTGTGGTTGACTAATTTTGACTAGAGTCAAAGTTAGGGTTTGTTGATGATTATGACCCGAATGTCGATTCGATGAGATTTATAAACTTAAAATGGATTAAGTTGAAGTATAAAACCGAGTTAAATATGTTTTGGTATCAAAACTTGTAATTGGTGAGATTTTGACTTTATGGGTCAAAATTAGGGTTTATGGGCGATTTTGAGAACGATAAGTGTTTAACACTTGTGTTCGGGTTTAATTAGCATATTAGGACCATTATCACTTGTGTTAGTGATTATTGGTTAGTTTGGGCACGGTTTGTGCTTGGAAGTGCAATTGGGTCAAAATTGCACTAAGTGTCGAATTGGGTTGGTTTGTAAGTCAACCGTAATTGTGTGTTGTTGTAATTGTGATAATGGAATAGGTACTTTCCATTGATGAGTTGCGGATTATTTGGAAACGTTCATCAAGGCGACAAGGTGAGTGTTAATATCCTATGTGCATATATATGTGTAGGATGGGTGCGGGTCGGGTGAAGTGGTTCTCGGTTATAGAGCTCACTTCACATATAGGTGGATTTGATGGACTTTTGTATGAGTCCAATTGGCACGGTTGTGCATTTTGGTTGACCTCCTTTTGGCGAGGTGTACACTTATGTGTACGTTATCACATATATTGTGATGTGGTTTTAGATAACCCCGATGTGGTGGATTTTATAATCCCGTGATCGTGGGTTTTGGTGTTGGAGAAGTGAATCGCGTGTAGTTCGGATTCATGATGACACGTGTAGTTCGGTCATCTTATTGAGGTAGTAATCTCGTGTGGTTTCGGATTACTAAGGCTCGTGTAGTTCGGCCAACCTCGATGTCGTGAAGATAGTAATCTCGTGTGGTTTCAGATTACTAAGGCTCGTGTAGTTCGGTCAATCTTCATTGTGGTGTTTGGTATTCGGTAATGGTTAATGGGTTAACCTTATTCGTTTATATATTGTTATATATGTGTTGTTGTACTGTCGTGATGTAGCTAACCCTCCGGGTGTAGCTTCTTGGCGTTGTTCACATCGTCGTTGGTGACTTATGTTTGTTGATACATAATTAGCTTATTGCTTAGTGATCGTACGGTATGCTTAGCTTAGCTTGCCTTTATGCTTGGATGCTCCAGTATGCGGTATTTGATTATTTGTGTGGCGTGTCCATTTTATGCATATATATGTATGTAGTATGTTATCACTCACTAAGCATTAGCTTAGCCTCTCGTTGTTGACTTTTTATAGATTGCTTGGATACGGTGGCTCCGGTAAGCGTGGGAACTAGTGACTCGCGTAGTTGCTTTAGAAGGCTTGCTTTTGGATTGATTAGGATTGGGTAGCGTATCCCCAAATCGCCATGCTCGGCTTTATTTGTATTAAAAGTCTTGTGGTTGAAAACTTGTATTTTCGTACGAAAGTCGTAAAACGGTCGATGTGGGCCCGGTCTTCATAAAACTAATTTTATTAATGAAACGTGTTAGTTTTACAAATATGAATGCGTGGTTAAAAGCGTTTTGTCTAATTAGGTCGGGAAGTGGCCAATCTTTTTCGCATTTCAAACTTTTTGGGACAGACCAGTTTGACGCGCCGCGCGGCCTTATGGCGCGCGCGCCAGTTGCTGAACGAACAATTTTTTTTTATTTTGGTATTTTACGTGGATTGTACGTGGTTTGGTTTGGGTTGTTACAAGTGGTATCAGAGCATGGTCTAAGGGATTTAGGTGACATGAGATAGGTGCCTAGACTTAGACTTTTATGTGTGCTTAATTTGTTGCGGGACTTGTAGGATTACGGGTCGAAATGGGTTATAATTAGTGCCTTGTTTGTAAGTGGACTAACGTTTATATTAGTAATGCGAATATTATTAATATATGATTGTGTTGTGATTAAAATTCTCGCATGTGTTTATATCGCGTAGGATTTTGTTTGTGTTTGTTTATATCATCGAGCGAGGTGGTCGTTGTACTAACGAGTTGATACGGCATGTATGCGTAATAAGGACTTGCAAACCTTATTACGGGTGCAAATCGGGTCTAGCAAGTGATGTACGACGAGTGTTTAGCAAGATGGGGGCAGTATTGTGTGTGTACTTTATACGTTCGTGATCTAATCGCTTTGCATTCCTTAGAATGGCGACGGGAAATGGGATCGAGACGAACGACGTGGAGTTTAATGCTAGAGTTGCGGCAGTCGTTGCGGAGTAAATGAGTGCGTTTCGAGAAGAAATGGATAGGAAGTATTCCGAACTTCAAGGTAGTAGTGGGATGGAGCGTTGTCTTAAGAGCTTCATGAGGACTAAACCCTCGATGTACGACGGAAAACCGGATCCTTTAATAGCACAACTTGGATCTCGGATGTCGAAGGGTGTTTTCGTACTATTGAATGCCCGCTTGAGAAGAGGACAAGACTCGCTACGAGCTTGTTGCGGGGTAGGGCAAAGGATTGGTTGGATGGTAAGATTGATCTTGTCGGTGGTGAACTGTTTATGGCATTATCATTGGACGATTTTAAGAAGAAATTCTTCGAGGAGTTCCGAACTTCAGCCGATTTGTCGAAAATGCGTAATGAGTTGCGAATTTTGCAACAGGGTTCTATAGATTTGAATACTCTCAAGACGACCTTTATGGTAAAGGCTCGTTTTTGCCCGGAGTATTTGGGGAATGATCATTTGTTGATGCAAGATTTCTATCGGACCTTGAATGATGACTTGAAGAGTAAAATTAGACGGGGTCAAGTGAAATCATTTGCGGAATTATTTGACTTGGCTAGAGGTTTCGAGTCGTATTCACGATCAAAGAGGTGTGAAATTTCAAGTGAGAGAAGAGTTGTTTCGTATGGTGCTTCAAGTAAGAGGACTAAGGGTCCGAGCGTAAGCACGGGTGGTACGCGGACGAGTATATTGGATTCTAGTGCGCCTAGATGTTACAATTGTGGCGTGAGGGGTCACAAGTCTTGGGAATGTTCGGTACCAAAGAGTGATGGCATGGTGTGCTTCAATTGCCGAGAAGAAGGACATCGTAAGTCGGAATGTCGCAAGTTAGCGGGGACGGGTGCGGCAAGGAGACTTTAAGGTACGTTTCATTTTAAATAAATATGTCCTTTGATTATTTATTATGCGCCGTTGAGTTTGAGTTTATTAAATGCATTGTGTTGTGCATGTTGTTGTTATGGGTGACGTTCCTAATGGAATTACCCTATGGTGACGTTTGATTGTCGGGCGAAGGGCGTAAGACTTGGTGCAACCAAGCATTCCTTAGTATTTGGGAAATGTTTCTACCAAGCTATGGAAATGGGTTTTGGTGTTCGACTATAAAGCGCGTGTTCGCTTGTATGTTGGAGTTGATGAACCATGAGGTTCGACGGGTGGGATGAAACCCTTGAAATCGAGTGTTTTGGATCTCGATGTACGTTGGTAAAGGAGTCTACGTGACGCGACATTAGGTGCCTCTTTTATACCTACTAGCGTGGTGTTCGACTCCGAATATGTTGTGGTTACATTGTACTTAGGGTACCGAAGTGAAACCCTTAGGTACATGAGTGACAAGGTGGAAGTTGACAAACTAAAGCAATTGGATGATTGCGAGGGATTTGGGTTGTGTAATTGGTGGTACACTTTTCGTCCGAAGTGTTTAAGGATAGGTTAAGATCCTTAGTATGCTCAAGGTTGGAGCAAGATATGGTGATGGGTCGTGTGAACTCAATTGTTGTAAAGTCTACCCTTGGTAGCATTATACGGTTGTACGAGTTGTGGAGATGGAACGTAGTTCCAAGTGGGGGAGTTATACTCCCGCACGAGGAGGCCTTAGGGTGAGATTTCGGATGACGTTTTAGTAGGTCCGAAAATTGTGTTGGGACCTAGTTTTGGTCGGTTTGTGGTAGAGTACAATTTCGGTTAAATTGTACTTATGATTTTGGATTTGAATTATCACCGATGTGGTAATGTGGTAAATCTCGTTGAGAGATAACGGACGTTTTTGACGAGCAAGGTGAAATCCCTCGGTTAAGGGATGTGCGTATCGGACTCTCTTCTAGAGAACTTTTGTTTTGTGCCTATGTTTGATATAGGTGGTTCTTGCTCGATTGTGTGGATGGTTAGTGGTATCCGTTAGGGTTCACTATAGTGTAGCAGAGCGCGATGTTACGCTTCTCGTTGTTCGAGGCTAAAAGGGCGTTGATTGGTGAAGCATGACTTTCGAGTCCGCTGACTTCATCATGGTTATTGATTGGTGGAGCATGACTTTCGAGTCCACTGACTTCATCATGGGAGTACGCGACTGGTGGAGCATGACCTTCGGGGTCCGCTGACTTCGTCATGGGCGTAGTGTTGTATCGGTGAAGCATGACTTTCGGGGTCCGCTGACTTCATCCGGTGTTGAGATTGGTGAAGCATGACCTTCAGGGTCTGCTGACTTCATCATGGTAGTGGATCGTGTGTGGTTTCGGATTCACGATGACGCGTGTGATTTCGGTCATCTTATTGTGGAAGTGAATCTCGTGTAGTTCGGATTCACAAATGACTCGTGTGGTTTCGGTCATTGTTTTGAGGAGTGAGTCTCGTGTAGTTCGGATTCACAAATGACTCGTGTAGTTCGGTCATCCCTCTGGGATAGTGACTCTCGTGTAGTTCGGATTCACTAAGGCGCGTGTAGTTCGGCCAATCCCGATTGTTGTTGTGGTGAAGGTAGTGAGTCGCGTGTAGTTCGGATTCACTAAGGCGCGTGTGTTTTTGGACAGCCTTCTTGTTGTGTGATCTGTCGATTGTTTTATACACCGATGGTGGGGTCGTAAGGACCATGATGTTTGATCTATTGGTTGTTTGATACACCAATGGTGGGGGTCGTAAGGACCATGTTTTTGGAACTATCGGTTGTTTTATACACCGATCGTGGGGTCGCGAGGACCATGTTTTACGTTTAGTGATGCGATAGCCGTGTTTCGCTCACATGTTGTTACGGGTGTGACGATAGTCAATTTTGTACACCTTTGGATTAGCGTTGCCATAGTCGTTTCGGGCGCTATCGGTTTTAGCCATCTGTTATGATGTTACGGTAGTTGCGTATGGGTCGTATTGCGCACTACAAGGGATGTTTAGTGGTAAGTGTTATCCGTAAGGATTTACTTCTTCTCAGTCTTCGTCGGTTTAGATGGTTGACCTTAAGTTTGGTATGTGGTTACTTTAGCATTGTACTTGGTAATGGTATGCTAGGGGGTGACATATCGGTTAGAGATTGGATGAGTTTTCCCGATGCGAGGGAATTGAGCAGGTTTTAGTGCTCGCATTGTGGTTTTGATAAATCGCGGGTGACGATCTTAGTTGTTAAAGGTGATGCATTGGGAAGAATTGTCTAGGAAAGTTCGGATTGGGACTTATGATTGAGGACCATTAAGTGGGTCCGGAGTGGTTAAGTGGTGAAGATCACGAGGACGTGATCGATTTTAAGTGGCGGAGAGTTGTAAGACCTGGATTCTGATTCTGGCTGGTCGCGCGCCGCGCTACTTGGTCATGCGCCGCGCCAATGGTCGCTGGCAGACTCCTTTGGTTATTATAAGAGTTTTAAAAGGGCATTTCGGTGTTTTCGCTTTTGAGCCAGATTTGAGGACTTAACCTCATCCACCCATTTCATTTCCCTATTTCTTTTTCCTTTTCTTTCCATTTTCTCTCAACAAACTCAAACACCCATTTGATTCAAAGGGATTTTTGGAAAGGAAGAAGCGGGTTTTGATCTTTGGCATAGTAGATAAGTTTGTTCTCCTCGTTCTTAGCTACATGGTGATACTAGTGGTAAGCTCTAACTCCGAATTTCATTTTTCGTGTTCCTCATTCATTTTTGGGGCTTTTGATTATATGATTCATAGATGGAACCCATTTAGTTGTTAATTGAAGATTAACACCAAGATTCGGGTTTATAAGTGTTAAGAGGCAGGTTTTGGATTGGTTAATGATTTAACCATGTTTATGTAGTGACCCAAACTTTTCCATGTTTATATATATTAATTGAGATTGATATTTACATGATTAAATGTTTCCAACATGTTAAGCAATTAAACTTGTTAAGACTTGATTAATTGAAATATGTTTCATATTGACAATTGACCACCCAAGTTGACCGGTGATTGACGAACGTTAAAACTTGTAAAAACTATATGATGACATATATATGGATACATATATAGTTAACATGATACTATGATAAGTAAACATATCATTAAGTATATTAACAATGAACTACATATGTAAAAACAAGACTACTAACTTAATGATTTTTAAACGGGACATATATGTAACGATTATCGTTGTAAAGACATTTAATGTATATATATCATATTAAGAGATATTCATACATGATAATATCATGATAATATAATAATTTAAAATCTCATTTGATATTATAAACATTGGGTTAACAACATTTGACAAGATCGTTAACCTAAAGGTTTCAAAACAACACTTACATGTAACGACTAACGATGACTTAACGACTCAGTTAAAATGTATATACATGTAGTGTTTTAATATGTATTTATACACTTTTGAAAGACTTCAATACACTTATCAAAATACTTCTACTTAACAAAAATGCTTAAAATTACATCCTCGTTCAGTTTCATCAACAATTCTACTCGTATGCACTCGTATTCGTA